>NC_072731.1:172258128-172558128 GCF_026930045.1 Uloborus diversus
CACATTACACATGAAAATACATAAAGAGTCATTTATCTAATCGAGGTTCCATTAATTTAAACTTAAGGTTTGCTGACTAGGTTTACAATTTTAAAATGCTTAATCGAGAGCATGACGGCAAACAACCGACTCGGCTGACCGAGAAACTAAGAATTTAGCGCCTTAAAAGAAAGAGCAATTGAGCTACCGAAGCAACATACATATATAGCCAGCCAGAGTTTTTTGCTTGGATTTCAAGTCATGCATTTGAGATGCCCCTATTCCGATGTTAGAAAGGCAGACAATCAAATGAAAAAAAGAACTCCGTCATTTCATAACGTAAGGCACGCACGTGTCTAAGATCGGGAAATACGTCACAATAATTGAAATTAACATTTGTGACTTTGCAAGATAAAAGAAATAGGGATTTGATTAAAGCCAAATATATCAAAAAAAAAAAAAAAGAAGTAAAAAATTAATATTATTTGGGAATTTCCAACAATGTCAGCCAAGTCGGAAACTAGGGCTTGGTCCTCAGGGGTCCTGGTTCAAAATCGAAGTAGTATAAAGTTTTATGTGGGGATGAGGGCCAGAAGACCAAACTGATAAAGGGCCCTCCTTGGTTTTCGGTAGCCCTACTATTAGATCATCCTGAGCGTCATATGAACATAACAAAAATTGAACTAATAGCCCTCACCTTACTTAAGAAGCTTCAGTGCTTGCCAATATTATTTAGCATATCATAAAAGGTTTTATAACACAGGATTTGTTCAGCTGAATGGAATGATCACGCTGAAACACAAATAGACAAATGGAGAACATTCTTTACTAATGTTGTTACAGGACATTAAATGCATAACGATTCGTCAGTACATAGAAAATTGTTTCGGCAGGAAAAAAACCATATTGAGTATCGAATATTTTTGTAAATCATACATTTTAAATCCTAGAAGAATGCCAAAGCATGGTAAGTAGACCGTTTTCATTTTAAGAAAACAGATATTTCTATTAAAGAAGTTAATCCACCGAAAGAACAAAAAAGGAATTGAGTAAAACTGGAATTCGATTTTCAGTTTTTGATTTCATTTCGAGATATTTCACTTACGAATCTGGCCACGAGCAGACGGAAGGGTCACGTGATTGATAACTAATAACTAGACGCCGTCTCCCGTGTTCTAATGGAATAACCGTTTGCTATTGACTGCTCGAGTGAATAATGCATTTTAGTCTAGGAATTAGCCATTTATCGTTGATTTCGACGAAATTTTAAAAGTTACCTAGTCAGATGGCGTTGAACGGACGAGCTTTAAAATTCGATTTTTGTGGTGCATATATATTTTCAATGTTCTAAAAGAAATTTCATTGGTAGCATATGGAATCATTACTAAAATAATCACATCATATTACGGTGGGCTAAGTTAAAATGTTTTTTTTTTAAACACTTTTGCCAATATGCATCAAGGGGAAAAGCGAAAATTTACGATTACAATTTACCATTAAACTTCTTAAACTAAAAAAAAAGAAAAGAAAATTATCCATTATTTACCCACAATAGTTTCTAATGCTTTAAAATACCATAATAGTGCGATTCTCGAAAAAATGTCCCGTGCATAACGCTAAGTTTTTTATTTTTTCCAGCTAACCAAAGCCTTCGAAAAATAATGCTGTTGGGGAATAATACATGATTTAATATAGTACTATCAGGCACGGCTCTTGGGCTGCAAATTTCGAAATATTCTTTTAAAGTATGAATATCTGTTCAGCGTCATAAAATTCACTGCTTCCATGCCAAAAAAAATTTAAAGTGTGTACCAGTGCTTGGATATGCAAAACATAGTTCGGAATTTAACAAGAAATTCAATTTAATTTTAGAGGCGGCAAATTGCGTGACTTAAAAGTCTTTTAAAAATATTTACAGTGGCTCCCAAAAGTGTTCGTACATCTTGAGATTTTGTAGTAAAACCAAAATAACGCAAAACTGAATTCGAATATGAAGTCCATTTTTTTTCACACCAATCCTATGCCATTCTGAATAAAACCCAGTAATTATTTTTCAAAATATTGCCAGATTTTATTTTTGAAATTTGTCAATAAACGAAGAAAAAGAGAAAAATACGCCACAAAAGTCATCGTACACTGAAATATTTTCATGATTAAAATTATCATATGTGGTTTTTTTTTTAATTATTTTTGCATTGTAATGACACTGTAAAGTCATTTGCCGTTAATTTTTTGTCTATTTATTCCCTAATATTCTACTTATTATGAAATGGCAGGTATGATGCGTAGAAAACAACAAACACAATTAATATCAAAAAAAAATCAATTCGAAAATTGATTTTTTCCCCCCTCACAGTAGCTATAAATTGGTTTTGAAATGTCTCTAAATTAGGTAATTTATACCATTCTATAGTGAAGTGCTTGATAAAAATGCATTAAAGACAAGAATCAGATCGAAAAACAAGGTAAGAAAAGGTCAACTGGAAGTTAACAATGCGTGATCGGAGGTTTACAGTTAAAAAAATTACGAAAAACACACATTTGAGTGTAGAAAAAGTTTCTGCAGAATTGAATGAAACATTTTAACTTTTATTTTCACCTAAAATTGTTCGACAAGTTCTCTGATTAGCTGAATTAAATGGGACCTCTTCCGGCAGAAATTTTCTTGTTCGTGCGAAAAACAGCTTACGTTTTCCTTCGTAATATCAATGATAAATATGCTCAAAACGTTTTGGAACAACGTCTTACTTATAGATGAAAATAAATTCAACATTTTGAGTTAAATTTTTGTATAATTGTAAATAGAAGAAAAAATGAGGAATTTAATCTTAAGAACTTAGTTGGATCAGTTAATCAGGACGGTGAAGGTGTTCTAATGCGAGGGTGCATTACAGCATCAGGATTTGGAAATATGGAATTTTTTGATGAAATAATGAATCATGCTATTCATTTAAATATTTTAAAAAACAATTTTAAACTATTAGCCCAAAATTTGGTAATCGGAAACAATTTTTTTTTTTAAATCAAGATAACGATAATAAGCACTCGTTTGCGTTTGGTGCCTCAAAAATTGTCCTTAAGCTTAGAAATATCTTCTCAATCGCCGGATTTAAACTTAATGGAACATATTTGGAGATATCTGGTAGCTAGATTACGAAAATACACCATTGAAACGAAAAGCGAACTAGAAACAGTAGGACTCGAAGTGCGGCTGAACACTTACTCAGAAATTGCACAAAAAAAAAAAAAAAAAAAAAAAAAAGAAGAAGAAGAAAAAAACAATGAAATCTATTCCCAGACGTTTAAAAGTTGTTGTTGATACTGCATGATATTCTACTAAACACAGAAAAAGTACTTTGTAAAAAGTTAGATAATTTACTAATTTTTTGACTTTTTTCAAAGTTTACGAAGACTTTTGTGAGATAAAATTTCCGGCAATTCTTGGTTTTTGATTTTTTAAAAATAAGGTTTTAATGGTTTATTAAAAATTTTCATGTAGTTTTGTTAAAAATAGATCATAGATCTTATAATAAAGTACCCATTCCGAATATTAATTCTAACCGATGGATAATGGCCTATTTCATTGAAAGTCGTAGTGTACGAACACTTTTGGGAGCCACTGTATATCTGTTTCAGTGCTATAAATAGCACTACTTTAATGTTAAAAAAGATAGTTTAAAGTGTGTACCAGTGCTTGGATTTTCAAAACCTAGTTTGGAATTTAACTAGAAACTCACTGAAATTTTAAATCGCTTTACAGTTATTTTTATTTTATTAATATATTATTATTTTATAATATTATTATTTAATGGAAGGGGGCGACACTTGTCAATATTGCCTAGGGCGACAGAACTACTAGAGCCGGCCCTGTTATACTATCAAAGCATAACAGTTAATCCAATATTTAATTAATAGTTACTCGAACAAAATAAGAAACCTAGAGTAACGCACGGGACATTTTTTTCGAGAATCGCCCAATAGAAGATGATTCCTGCCAATGTTGTTATTTCTCAGTTTTTCAACTTGTAGACTATAAAAATACATTTACGTCAAACCACATTTCATACACACGTAATCTGCCATTATTTTGAAATGTTACGTAAAATTAATATGATAGATAAAATATTCTGACACACGAATCTGAACAGATGGAAAATATTAAATCTAAATGTGTTTATAAAAGTAACAGAAATTAATGTTTTTTAAGATAATCAATTGCGAAAATGAAAAACTCTTTGCTGCATGACAGATTGCTACTTTATGCTTTAAGTTCTTCGCAAAGCATTGAAGTAATTTTTGCTTAATGTATGATCAAAATTGAAGAAGGTTGCAGCAATTGCTTTATTTTAATACGGTTTTTAAATGCTATTTTAAATAAAAGTAATTAAAGAGCGTGCTTTTATTTTTCAATTTACAATTGAATGGTTTTCTAAGAAAAATTTAAATCGTCTTCGAAGATTGAATAAAAAGAAAAATAAATGTTGACTAGTTGTTGTACGCAGAACCCCTGTACTCTTTTTTATTTTTTTGTTTCGAGTGGGGCTGTAAGAGGATATTTGGCCATAACCAGACCTAATGCGGTCCCCGACAAGGCATCAGTCTTTCATGTGCCACCATTTAGGCGCTGATGCATGAAACAAGTAATTTTTGACGTCCAATTTCCACCAGATGGAGGCACCTGGGTTCTCTTTGATGCGAAATTGCACAAGGAGTTTAATTTTGCCGAGGGCATTCTAAGCCAAATAAGTACCCAGGGATCTTTTACATGCTGCATAATCATACGACATGGGCGCTAATGATTTTCTACATCCAACTCTATTTTATAGTTGTACTAACTTATCGAAAACTTAAACCTATATATACACACATGTATACTTTAGAAACAAATAAAGGCTCTTACTCTTGAAATTCTCATATTGGGTGAGATGGGGCACGTTGTTGGTCTAATTTTCTACTGTTCATTATTTTATCTCGTCAAAAAAAATTATTGAGCAGTTTGATTTTCTACAGCAAGTTTAACTAAAACATTTGTCATCATCTCAGATTTTTTTGAAAATGTGGAATTGATTAACTTTGTTTACATTATTTCTTTTAACGGAACCTTGTAAAGTGAACCAACGCGCCCATGCGCGGAGTACGTTGGTGCACCTCGCGGGGCATGTTGGACTGCACTACGCGAACAACTTCTGTTATAATTTCAGCAATAAATATTATCCAATTCTGTAACTAACTTATTTTCTTTTGTATGTAAAGTGAAAAAACATAAAGTTCAAAGATCAATTTCACACATTAAACTGATTTTATTTGATATAACATCTTTATTTAAAAACAGCAATAAGCATTTACCATAAGTATACAATTATTTTTCAAAAATTTAAAGAAAAAATAATTATTGAATATTTTTGAAAAAATAACGCAGATTAAAGGTAACAAAAGATGTGTGAAATGATATCTAGGAATATGAAAGTGCCACTTCCTCAACAGACACCAGGTTTTGGAATTATAAGTCAAATGTTACTTTTATACAGTTGCATCAACATTTGTTAGGGAAAAGAAGCTCGTTTTTTCTCCATTGCATTCTATAAAACAATTACAAAAAGAAAATAATCCTGTGAAACTAAATGCCATACATTTCAAAGAAGAAGTATAACAAAATTGACAACTTTAGTTAGTATGTCTTTGTTCTAATATTATATACAGAAAATAAAATTAGATAATCCAAAGAAAATGTTTACCTTTTTCTTTTTCCAGTCAATTATTTATTTTATTTGTTTTGCTTCTATGTAGAATGCTTTTTTGGCAAAAATTTATGTTTAATACAAGAACTTTATTATTGAATGTATTACATATAATTTTCTGCCAAAATTTAAAAGATTATTGAAAATATAAATCGTAAAAAAGTGCAGATATGAAATAAATCCTTTGGTGAAATTAATTTAGTATAATTTTTAATAATTATGAAATATACCTTTGTCCCCCCCCCCTAAGTTTCTATTACTATTTCCAAACATATGTAACTTGCGTAATTTTCAAATACTTAGAATATTGTTATAATTACACTGGTCAACAAGGTTTCTGTTCCTCATTAAGTAAGTGGTGACTTTTATATTTTAGGGGGTGATAAAAACGAATATGACAATAAAAATTTCGGTAGTGACCCGAAATTCGGCATGCTCCGAAATCCAAAATTGGTGTTGATCCCGTTGCTGCCTATGTTGTACTTACTTTTTAGTATAAAGTAAAAATTAAACAAATTAAAGTTAGGCTTTTCTCCTTCTTTTCCAAAAAACTTCAGCCAGAACATCGGCATTTAGATGTTTTTCAAGGCCGATGAGTCGATGTTTTTCTCCAAGTTAGTATCGGTCGCCGATGCCGATGGCTAAATTTTTGAACCATCGGCGCCGATGCATCAGCCTGGACGATGCATCCAATCTAATAAACAATAGTCCCTAGTAAACAATAGTAGATATATTTGCACAACAGTAAATTATGCATGTTTACGTATCATTTTGCACATTCTGAGTGCCATATAGGGATGCGTTTCAGAAATCCATTCCTTGAAAGACAGTACGGGCTGAATATTGAGAAGTAAGTTTCAACTTGCATTTCTTCAGCGAATTATCACACTTGAGGCAGTGAGAAGCAAAGGAATAAAGGTGACAAAATTAAAAATTTTGGAGCATCAGTACACATGGTAGGCGGACCTCTCCTCTGTCTTGGACAAAGAGCTAGTACTATAGTAGCTAGTAACCCTAGTAGATGCTGCTGTGCAGCGTAATTTAGAATTTTTTTTTTTTTTTAAATGAAAGTCTGTCTAAGAACTGAACTTTAAACGCGATTTACTCGAAACTTCAAATAGTCCATTTACATCCCTTTGCTTCTCACTGCCTCATTTGATTTTTTTTTTTTTAACAGTGTGTGAAAAGCGGTAGGGTGAACCGGGGCACGTTTACACATGGGGCACGTTTACGTAGTACCCTTTTTTCAAAACGAATTATAATTGGAGAACCAACAGTCATAACACATTGATGCTGCTCCCTATCAAATATTCTCACAAGTTTTTGAGCATCAGTCGAGCTTCGGTCTAGCATGCAGAAAGAATCTGTTTTCTAACAAATCGAGTAAATTTTGAGTTGAACGTTTTGAAGTTTATTGTTAATAAATAATACTTAGTTAAGAAAGCACAAATATATAAATATTAGCAGACTTTTATCCTTTTTCTGAGAATTGTAGTTGCATGAACTGAAATGGTATTAAATTTTTTTTGCACGTTAAAAATAAATCCAAACTTGGCAACGGAGCAAGTTTACGCTTTGACGTCTGAGCACCTTTACGCGCGTTCTTACTGTGTCTTAAACCCTGGTTTCCTAGAAGCGAATCGCCGATCTTCGACGTCGCTCCTCGCCCTGACGCTGAAATCAAAGTCAAGGGATTCTGGCGTGGTCATTCACGACGTCGATTAAGCTCGGGCGCGCATGCGCAGAAGAATCAAGTTTTCGCCTCAGCGACGAGCGACACCGACGATCGGCGTGTTCGCTCAAACGTGCTCTGACGCTTTTTCGCTCCGAACTGTCTCAAAACTTTTTAATATTTTCAGGCTATTTAGTTTTGAAAATCACCATTTAATTTTTTATTAAGTTACAAATTCGTATCTTATAGCTTAAAACCATGTAATGCTTTCTTCATTCCCGTTCAGCTTTTAATTTATATACTATTCAGTCTGCAATCAATTTGTTTAATTTTAACGATGGTAAGACATTATGTTCAAAATACAAACAAAAACACATTGGGTGTGAAAATAAATATGCGCAAACGTGCCCCGTGTCCGGGGCAAGTTTACGCATTCAACTTAGACTCAAAAATAATTTTTTTAACGGGTAAAAACACAAACTGAGCAAGAACTGAATAGACAAATTTTGACTCCATTAACTGCTTAATAAAACTGCAATGTCTAAAATTTCTTAAGTTAAAACATAAAATTTAGAAAATTAGTTGGAAAAAATCTTTGCAAACGTGCCCGGTCTACCTTACAGTTGAAAGTTCAATAAGTTATGCCAATATAATATTATTTATTATCTTTTAATTTTATCGTTTTGCATGTATTTCAAAAATTGTCTGAGGAACCGGGGATAGCAAGGAAAAGATGATACATTTAACACCAACACTATTAATGCAATCAAATCCTATTACAACAAGTACCAATAGAACGAAATATCCATTTCAACGAAATATAGTTTCAGTCCCGATATCCCGATATAATTTCCATTGCATTGCCTCACTAGCGCAGAAAGAAATACCTTCGGGGGGGGGGGGGGGAGGTTGATCAAAAATACTTTCTGGAGTTTTTTTTTAATGAAAAATACTTTCTGGAGGGGGGTTTTTGATCACAAAAAAACCCCTTCTGGAGGGGTTGTTTTTAAAGAAAAATACCTTCTGAAGTAGATTTTTTGATCAAAAATACCTTCTGAAGGGGTTTTTTGATCAAAACAGCCCTTTTATATGCATAAACTTTTATATTAGAATTTGCATTTATGTTGAAACCAATGGCTCTGGGGGGTGTTTTCACACCCGAAACCCCCCTTCGCTGCGCCACTGATTGCCTGAATTCCATTACAACGAAATTCCCGTAAAAACAAAGAAAATTTGCGGTCCCTTGAAGTTCGTTGTAACGGAACTTCTCTGTAGTATCCAATAATTCGACTTTAAGCATTATCTGCAGAGGTTGTGGAATATTTCTAATGTTTAAAGAACCATACGAATGATCTAACAGCATATTTTCCCAACATAAACCGAATAAAGGATGTTGGGTAAAATAATAATAAATAAAAAATAAATTAAATAAAACGCTTTCCGGCAGACGTAAAAGTTTACTTTATACTTCATATCTGCCCACGGAAGAAGGGAAAATGGATTAATCTTTCTATCCCCTCACCCCCTTGACAACACGATCCGTAATTTGAAGCATAGACCATGTCGTAAACCACGTTACTCAATTCATTTCAGTTTCTATTTCAATGCTTGTAATGCTTCTTTATCAAACTATTCACCACAAGAGTTGACTTTGTCACATTTTTGTTATACCTACCAATCCTCAGACGGTGTGTGCGTGAACAATTAAATCACAAAAAAAAAAAAAAAAAATAAAAAAAAAAAAAAAAGAAAAAGGTGGCAATCCGTAGATATGATGCTTATAGATAAAGAAAGATCAAATTTTGGGTGTTGAAAAAAAAAAAAAAAAAAAAAAGCTTTAAACGTTTCGCCGCGCCGTACGACTGTAAAATACTTATTATTATTATTTTTTTCAGATTGATGGCTTATTTTACTAAAAAATAACGTTACGGCACTATAGACTCAAATTCCATGTAGTAAAATATAGTTCTAGCAGTTTTTAAAAACATCTAGAAGTGAATCATGGATGAAATACAATGGACATAAAACTTTAGACTTTCTAAAACATAAAAATAATTAATATTTTTATGTTTTAGAAAGCAAGTAATAGTTTTTTTTCTCTTGTTATCAAAATCCGCCAAGTCTTCATTCTTTGGCGACAAGCTCCGACGGTAGGGATGAAGAATTCTCAAACATGAAAATGATTAGCTTACCCCCCCTTTCCCCCTTGATCCGAGAGGGTGGTCGTCAGCAAACGATCCCGGTCAACCCTCAGTTCTTCCGCAGTCGCTGTTTGGGATTGGTCGGGACCCTCCCGCCCGTGTATCGTCTGCGAAAGTCACGTGGTTTTCCTGCAAGGAAGAAGACCTACTGAGGAAAAAAACACGGGGATAAGTAATTATTTTCCCTTTCAATTTTGTAGAGCCTAATGACATTATCATGTTTGAAATTTTTGATTTCCAGATGGAATAAGAGTTGCGTATACAAACACTATTGCGGCAAAAAAAAACATTTTTTTCCCGCGAGCCCAATTTTTTTGAAAGAAATTTCAATGTAAATTGTTTTCCAGGGAAACGAAATATATATACTTAAGATATATATACAATATATGTATACCTTTTGTGATAATTTTCTCACTTTTTATGACTGCATTTATCTGTATTTAAAAATTTATTTTTCTCATCCTCTATAAACATTTTTATAGCTCTTAAGTAATTATTATTGGGCAACATTTTTTTTTCGTCATGACCTTAGTGCTCAGAGCACTGACATTAAAAAACCAGACAGATCAAGAAGTCAATTCGTTCAGATTTGTTTAATGCGTAAATAAAGTTTATGGTGGTATTTTTCAGGCCTTGTCAAAAGTTTTAACTGAAGAACACAGTTCAAAATACCCCTTTCACTATGTCCTTCTATAAAATTAGCCAGAACTCAAAAGCCTACTTTTTGTATTTTAAACCATTTTGTAACATTAGGTAACGCTTTTTTTTTTTGGACTCCAAAATCTTGCAAACAAACCTTTTCTTCGGTAAAGAGAATTATTTTGAAACTTAAAAAGACCGCATAAGTTTCAAGGCAATACAGACAAAGTAGCAATTTTAAAAACGAAAGTAAACAAGAAATGTTGTTATCCGTCATTATGTTTTTGCACTTGTACAATGTTTCAATGTCGCATTTAGGCCGGAAAAAAATATATAGGTGTAACTGCCTTCAACTTAAAAATCTGAAGTCGAAAAGGTAAAAAATAAATAAATTAGTAAAAAAAATTAGTTTGAATTTTGACATCTGGATTCAAATTATGTTTTTCGCAATCACGAGTGTATGCGTGTGTGTTTGTGTCTGTGTGCAGGCATGAGTGTGTATGCGTGTGTGTGTGTTTGTGTAGGAGTATCCCTATGTGTGTATAGGTGTGTGTGTGTGTCACGTATGTGTCTGACCAGCTCTTTGTGACCGCTCTACAGCAAAAACTACCGCATGAAATCGAACGAAGTTTGATAACATATGTGCCCCTATGTGAACTTGTGCCCATTGGTTTTTGGCGCGAATTCCTAGAAGGGGGGGGGGCGGAGCAATGGGACGTTTTTCTTGAGTTATGCGTGCTAGCTATTACCCAGGAAGTAACTGGCGAAATCAAACAAAATTCGGTCCACATGTTGCCTCTAACAGGAACAGGTGCTGAATCAATTTTGGTGTCAATAGCTCAAACGGGGGTTGAGTTATAGAACGTTTTTTGTCGTCAATTGTGACTGCTGTATCTCAAGAAATAAAGAACGGAATCAAACAAAAATTTATCGACAAGTAGGCCTTAGAGGGTATAAGAGCTGATTTTATTTTGGTGTCAACAGCTGAAAAGGGGGTGGCGCAATCGAACGGTCTTTTTTTCCATTGTGAGTGCCATATCTCAAGAAGTAATGCTACGTTCTGGATGAAATTTGGAATAAATGTGAATCCATATGTAAATAGGCGTTGGTTCAATTTCGGCGCCAATCGCTCCAAGAGATGCTGATTTTTTTTTTGAGCAATCACGATTGCTTATTGTTCTCACTTGACTGTCCTTGATGTAGTGTTTCCATTTTCAGCTTGGACCAGGGGCCTGTGCAGCACCACCAACCGCCGGCCTCTGGATCCTCTGGTCCTGAGCACTGTCCCCCAGCGCCTCAGAATCCAATTCTGCTGGGCGGTGGCGTCCATGTCCTAAGCACATGCTCATAGACATACACACTCACACACGCGTGCGCCTTTACACACATACACACTCACACACGCGTGCACCTTTACACACATGCACATACACGCCTACGTGCACACACGTAAGCCTACACACACACACTCAACGGTACACACGTAACCACCCAGGAGGAGGGATATGCTTGAGAGGGGGGGAACCGTTTCTAAAAGCAATAACTCCAATGAGCAGGGTCTTGTCGCAACTCGTGATTGCGAAAAACAGAACAAAGTTTCAGAATGAAATTAGAGTTGATTGGGAGAAGCAGTTCACAGGTCTTTTTTTTTTTTTTTTTTCGAATAAAAATAGCTTTATTAATGCAACAATAAGTAAGATAAATCGTAATAAACTGTCGTCTGTATATTTCACGTGATTTTAAATGTATAAAAATTATCGGAAATATTATATCAAAATGATTTAAAATTTTAAACTGTTGCTATTTTATGTTTGTTAACAAATAATATTTTTGTAATGGATTCAAGTAAGCCTTTTAAAATATTCGATCTTTGCTTTGATTTTGCGATAATTCATACATTGGGATGGTCGTCAAGTTTTTGCATGTGTAATTTTGTTTCTGTCGGGAATATTGCTTCCTCGTCAATAATGGGGAGGGATCAAAATTATAAGAAAGATATAGAAGAAAGTATCGTGATAGGCACAACATACTAGTTATATACATGTTTTTCATCAAAAGCTTTTTCCTACAAAGATTGTTTGAAGCAAATTCGTCTCTGAGTTCGGAATTGCATTGAATTTCCCCGTAGGTGCTAAAGTTAGGTTTTTTGAACTGTTCAAAATTGTATGAAAACTAGTTCAAATCAAAAAGTGAAATACAGGAATGAGGCGTCCTCACCGAAATCTTTCGAAAAAAAAAAAAAAAAAAAAAGTTCGAATCGGACTATTCGCTCAAAAGTTATTGGATGAGGGGGGGGGGGGGGGCAGACACACAGACCGACAGACATTTTTCCCCTTCGCAATACCATACCTTCTAATTTTTAACTTTTCGATATTTATTTATTTATTTATTTATTTTTGACTATTTTTTGTTTTTCGCGATGTTTTCAAGATGCATTAAGCCTTCTTTTATGCTTTTTTCTTCTTTCTCTGACTTTTACTGGGAAAGTAGGCTAAAAACCGAGCAGATAAATTAGTCCGAGTTATTTGCACAGAACATTTTTCACAAGTCCAAATTAAACCAATAATCAATGAATTTATATTTATGTGTTCCATAAGAAAGATCCCCCCTATTTAACTAACAAAAAAGTGAAAAACAATACTATGGAAAATTAAGTAAATGATTAGTGTCTGTGAAATCATCTGTATCAAAATTGAAATTTGGTTTTTTAACGTGAAACGCAAACTTTTTAAAAATTATTAACACTTGTACCTTTTTTCCAGAAAAAATGTCTATATAGATCTATGGATATTAACTAAGTTCGACAGATATTTTTTTCTTTTCTGTTGTTCATTAGGAGTTCGCCTGCTTTTATCAAGACTTATAACGGTACCAATTTTTTCTCCACGGAGATTACTGTCCAGTTTTTTAAGCAGTGAAAAATTGAAAATCGTTCAAATGAAAATGTCAAACAGAACTGCCAGGAGGAAAATCTCTCTCCTTCTCACACACACACACACACACACACACACAAAAAAAAAAAAAAACACACACACACACACACATCGGTAATTATAAGGACAAGCAAAAAGTCGCCAATTCTAGGCGCCACTTGGTTGGAAAAGTATGCAAATATTTTTACGATAAAAAAACACGAAACAAAGCATTTTGGAACAAATTTTGCTTAAAATTTTTTGAACATTATTAAAATGCATGAATTTTTAAGGTTTTACTAGTTTGCCACTTGGAAAAAATTATAAGGACACATTTATTTTAAGATCGGAAACAAACATTTGCATATTTAGTCGCATTATATGAATATTTACAATAATCCAAAACTGTTGTGCAGTAAGATTGTTCATTTTATCTCGATCTTTATCAGGCTGAACAGCACACAACTCTCTGAATGCGAAAAATGAAATTGTTGCTTACAAAAAAAGAAAAAGAAAAAAAAAAAAAAGAAATGCAGAATGAGTTTACGTGAAATTGCAAGCAGGGCAAACAGTTTTAAAACAGTAATTTATAAATGTTTTGAAAAATTCAAAAGAGTATAGAAAAAAAAAAAAAACAGCGTACGGACAAGCTTCTCACTCAACTAAGCGCCAGAAGTGAGCAATTGTTCATGAAGCTTGCTTTAAAAAACACATATCTACTCGAATTAAAACTTAAATGAATGTAACTTGCACTACCCGAACAGTGCGTAATGTTTTTCAAAAGAATTCCTATGTTACATATGCTAAACTACGGTCACATTCGCCATTTACAAAGGTTCAAAAGAAGCTTTCATTGGAATTCGCTTAGAAACACTTTTCTGTTGGGTCTCGATGAAATATGCCGAATTTTCTGATGGCAAAAACTTTTATTCGCACGGACCAGATATTTTTAACCATTACTGACATGATTTGCAAAACGAAACTTTTTTTTTTCCAGACGACAATTTGGAGGCGGCATTGTGATGAGTGTGGCAGCTAATGGAGCACCTTCAATTGTGTCCATCCGAGATCCCTTGAATTCAGAATCATATATTGATATACTAGCTGAAAATTTATTACCTGTAGCACCCCTTATCACCGGTGGTGATTATTTGTTTCACCAAGACAATGCAAGTTGCCTTGTGTCTTGGGGATCACATTCATGGTTTGAGGCCAGCTCAGTGAAAATTCTGGACTGGTCCGCAAGAAGTCTTTATTTAAACCCCACAGAGAATCGGTGGGGCATTTTAACTAGAAAAGTGTCTAACGATGGAACACTTTATGTAAATTAAGGCAAACGGACGTCATCAATTGAATTGACGTGTAAAAACATTTTTAAACAAGCTTTAACTGAATTTTCTGAGTCAACGACTGGACGATTGATGAAGGGTAATTGTAAAAAAAAGTGATTTTTCTCGAATATTAATTTGTTAATGTCCTTATAATTTTTTCCATGTTTCACCTAATACATTTGTGTAAATTTCTGATTCAACAATTATATTTTGATTTAATATCATACTAATTGGTTTCTAATATTTCCTACAAGTATCACATATGTTTGATTTTACTTGCAGTTGTGGATTACTTTCATACATAACACTCATTTTTCAACGTGGCCTTATAGTTTTTTCCATTGCTGTACTTAAAAATTCGGGAAAGGAAATGGAGAATAATCGAGAAAGAGAGAGAATACCACGTTTCCTCTTTTCACAGGTCTACCCTATAAACCTATTTTCAATATTCAATATTTTAATATTAATTGAATATAAGTACTAAGTAAACTCAGTGGCGCAGCAACCCATAGTGGCCAAGGCCTACTCTGCCGTGCTAAGCACAGATGTGGTATCTGCAGTTGAGCTCAAAATGATAAATTGATGATTAAAGTTTTACAAGTCGTTTCTTTGATCTATGACTTAATTAAATGCTCAACTTGCGGTAGTTGTTTCGTAAATAACTTATCTAAAAACCGTAAGAGAGTATTTTTGTAAAAATCTTAATTTAAAATTAATAAATGTAGTTACGACAAATTTTCTTTTCAAAACCTTTTCATATACTAAGCTATTTTCCCCGTAAGTGACAATTACTAGGGATTTTTAGAGGTATCTTCACAGATACGACAAAAGTAGCTTAGAAAAACTTGCTCAATGTATCATTAAATAATACTAAAAACATCTGCTTCCTTTGGACTTAGCTGTTTCGCTTTATTTTGTTAATACAAATCTAACAGAATCTACTTTCTGAAAGGTACCATTTTCAAAACTCCAGACAGTTAAAACTGTAATCCATAACAATTTTCTGTTTTTTATATTCAAAGAATGCTTTTTTTTATAATGTTTTATTTTCTAGATTCATTTTTACCGAGCATGAAGATAATTTTGGTAGCAGACGATACTTAAATAAAAAAATTACTGGCCATAGAATGAAATGCGTTCTTTTTTTTTTGCATGAACGATTTAGATATAAATATTTTACATGCATTTCATGTTTAGAATTTGCATTTAAATAACCATTTGAAAAGAAAAAGCTGAATATTTACTTTAACAATTATGCAAAGTTGTATTAGTTTTTATTATCAACCTGTATCAATTATTCAAGGGTAAACTAATTTTAATATTCTGTGTTACAATAAACTGCTACATTATTAAATATGCTGCTTTACTGAGGTATAAAAGTCGTATCTACAAATTACTAAGGAAAAAAGTGGTAACTGCGCAGATACCACTTTAAAGGCTTAGTATTTGTCATTTACGTTCAAATTGCCTTAACAAACTAAGCAAATTTGCAGTTACGACTTTCTCCTAAAGCTTTTTTTAATACCTCGCGTTCACAAATCGCCAAAAAATTTGAGATTTAGGTAAATTAAATTACTAACGACCACCTGGTGACAATAACTCAATTTTGATAAAATGTGCAGATACCACATCTGTGCTTAGCACGGCAGTACTGTGCCCTCCTCGGTTTTCTTGAACGTGTGCTCTGAGGTGCAAGAGCAGACGTTCCGGTTAGATGGTCAGCCGAACGCGGAATCCCCAGTGTTCAGCTCCCAAGCATGCTTGGTATTAATTTAACGACTCACTGAAGGGGTACACGCCTAGTAGACCGTGCCCTATCCGGGAATCGAACCCGGGTCTGCGACGTGGAATCGCAAAGCGCTACCACTGAGTCACTTAACTTCCTAATTACTTAATTATGGTTTCTTAATAAGAAATGGTTTTTCTCTGTGTTTGTTTCTTTCAATAGTTTAGAAATTCTTAGTGAATATTAAGCTTACTTACTAGCTTTTATTTATTTCCATGATCTTTTTATTTTTATTGTGACATTTTTTACCGGAAAACTTAAAAGGAAAAAAAATACTATGTCAGAGAACAGTTTCAGGTCGTGTAGAAAATATGGTGAATGAAAAAACGAAACGCAATTAAGCATAAATTGCAAAATCATTCTGAACTGCTGATTGGCCAGGAAGTCCAAGAGTGATTCATCACACACGTTGCACAATGCTCATCCGGTAATTTTAATGAATGTGAAATCGATAACTGGCAGCGAAAATTCAAGCAAGAAAGACCAATAATGAAAACTTGACTTTCAACAATCGGAATATGAATATCTAGAACAAGATAGTCTCAGACTTCACAGTTATGTTGGCGCATGCAATTTAGGGATATTTCAGCGATAGAGTAGGGGAGACCGGGGCATGTTTTCGCGCTTTTTCTAAATTTTTTTTTTATTTATTTACCTAAGTTTGAAAAAACTGTACTACACCATTCAGAGAAACCTTGGCGACAACGTGGAATTACTTACATAAATTAATTAAGCTTTGTTTAATAGAAAAATAGTTTTAAGTGTCGTTATGTCACGTGCGAAAATGTGCCCCGTGACCTGGGCAAGTTTTCGCATACCTTATTAATAGACAGGGGCAAGTTTTCGCATGCACTTATATCAATATAATTTAGGAAATCAAACAAAATATTTTCAAGTTAGGTTATTTATTGATTTTCAGTAAATATACATTGAAAAAAACTCATCACCAACTTGGCTACTTAATAATTTTAATACATGTAGGACTGTTAAAAACAAAACGTCACAATTAATGCATACAAAGAACATAGGGTTTTCTTTGATGCAAGACTCGTGGGCCCATCTTTTGCAACGAGTGCACTTTACCCATATCTCTTTAGCCTTAGATTTACTGTACAATTCTAAGCAGTAAATGCAAGCACAGTCTTCTTCCTCTTCATCGCTTGATTCTTCACTTTTCTTCGGGCTTGTTAGGTTTTCCAATTTGTCTCTTAAATAAACTCTTTTTTACATTTTTCTTATCTTTCTTTTCATTCTCATTTTTCATTTATTTTCTCTGCTTAGCTTGTTGCTGCTCTAGTCTAAGCTGCTCTTTGACCGGAGTGTCGGTAAAAATGGCCGACTTTCTCTTCTTTCTTCCTTTGCCGGTCTGTTTTCTTGGACCCACTTTTTCCAGAGGTCTCACGTCTTCTGGGGTACTACACTTTTACTACCCTGCTACACTTTTTATACTTCTTCCTTCTTTTACTTTGTTGACAGCATCTACCATAGTCTCTATGGTGTACCTGCCTCTTTCAGACTTCTTTTTGTAGTGTCGGACCACGACAAATCTGAAAACCCAACACACAGATCAATATCAAATCATAATAATCAAGTCATTCAGTTAACATATCAGTTTAATGCTATTTTTATGAACACTTAGGCCTATTTTGTTTTAACATGTATCTCTCATGAATGATTGAGATTGTGATTTATTTTTTGTCTGTTTTTTGTTTAAAAATATAAGTTGTCAAATAAGACGCTTACCTTTTCATGTGTATTTAACTATTTATGCTTCATTTAAGAGTAAATAATATAATAAACATCGATAAATAGTAGCGATCGAAGGGGGCGGGGCATATTTTCGATGCGACGGGGCACGTTTTCGATACGAAAATACGCCCCGCTTGGTGTTCGAAAACGTGCCCCGTTGCCATGTTTTTCCTTAAACTTCATGCAGACGGTCAAAAAAAGAATTTTATGGACAAACTATCACATCACAGGTAGCTCCTAAATGTGCTCTTTCGAAATATTACAACAGACGAAAACTTAACTTAAGACGTATATGTTTGTTTTTAGTTTAAATGAGGGCATCAAAATTTACTTACCTGTATAAAAAAAAAGTGAAACTGACGTTACGCAGCGATGTGAACAGTCATCCAACTGAAACTCTCGTAGTTGTCATCTAGTGCCGCTGCCTTTCAAATAGTCTGGTCGGTGTTTTGCTCTGCCGGCTCGCTAGCGAGTTAAAGTAAAATCAAAAACGTGCCCCGCGCGAAAACCTGCCCCGGTCTCCCCTACTTGGTTTGTGAAACACGTTTCAAAAGTCCGGTAAGTTTTTTAAAAACTTTCTTAGTGTATACGTACGCGCACAAATATATATATACATGAATATAGAGTGTCCCATCAACACCTGGGAAATTCTGCACCGCTAGATTCAACCGCTCGGAAAATATAAAAACCCCAAAGAACTGCAATTCACTCACGGTTTTTGTAGTCCATAACTTGCTTAGCAATAGTAGAGATTTTGCAGTTTCACTGAACATTGTGTCAATCCTTTTGTGACATTCCCATTACAGACAAACGCGCTTTTCCATAAATTGCGTTCGAATCAAATCAGCCTTTTAGTTCTGGAGTTAGAAAACCTTCAAATTTTCTTGTATGGGTTAATGTTAAGCTTTCTTGAGCTGTTCAAAAATTCTTTCAGAAATAATACAGTCAAAAAATCTCTTTCTACAATGTCTCCTTCAAAAGCTCTTTTTAATAAAGTTTGTTCTAAACTAGTTCACCTTTTAGTTCAGGGCTTATATGTGTTTTAAATTTTTCCACAGGGGCTAATGTTAAGTTCTTTTGAACTGTTCAAAATTACCGTTGAAAAACCAAAATAAAAATATGTTTTTTTTTTTTCTCCCTTGTAATTCTTTTGCGTCGAAAGGTGTTTCCCACAAAGCTTGATTGATGCAAATCTACCATTTTGGAGTTCAGGATTTATGTGAGTTTTAACTTCCTTCGTAGGTACTAATGTTTATTAAACTGTGTAAAATTGGACGAAAAATTGCTCAAACCAGAATTTTAGTTATGGGAATGAACTGTGCTGTCCAAGATCTTTCGAACAAAAAATGGCAGCTTCAAATAAAAGTATCCTTCAAAAGTTACTGGAGAGCGCAACAAATCAACGCAGATCGGCCGACAAATTGACGGTAACCTACGCATAAAGCACTCAATACCCTATTTTTAAATATTTATTTTTCAAGATATCTTTATTTTGAAGTTTTTTCGACCTTTTTTTTTGCTTAATAATTATATTTTTACGATACATTAAGCTTTATTTTTCCTCCTTTTTTTTGGTTTCTCAATTTTTATGGGAAAGTATTCTAAATATAGATGTAGCATGTTGAGAGCCCTCTCTTATGAAACCACTAAAAATTAAGTCAATAAATGATTACCATACCACTATAACAATCCCTTCTTTTTTCTAGGTATGCGAGCATGACATCACGCCGACTGCAAGAGTGGGTGACACTGTTTCTTCTCACAGCAGCCACTTCCTCAGAATCTCGTCAACCATACTGGCTGCGTTCGGGCGAGTATGACTTCGTCTGCACGCGAGTGCTGCCAGACGGTGAAGTGGAACGTCGAATCCATAGAGGTCGCATCTCGGCCATAGAGACAACGGTGGAGCTGATCCCAGGGTCCACCGATCCTGCTGCACAACAAGAGTTGCAAATGCTGACTCTGCTACAAGTCACAGATGGAAAACATTTTATCCAAATGATCTACGATTCTGGCTGGGAACTCAGGGATTGCGAGTATCTCAAGTCCCTTGAAGCAGTGGATCAGTTCTACAAGTTGTTTGCAGCTGATATCGATTGTCCTCAGCAATCAACACAATTTCGTAATGAATCCAGCCATCGTTTGCAGCAAATCGCTGGATTCCAGGCATATGATAATCTTACAAAACCAGAAGTCACGGACTATGGATCTTTGCGAAGAGAGTGCAAAAACCTGCACAAGAAAATACGGGAAGTAGCCCATTTGCACCACAAACCGGAGCACGACGTCACCCAACGTCTGAAGAGAGAATTGTTCCTGTATCCTGGCACAAATTGGTGCGGTTCTGGAAGTAATGCTCGAAAGTTCAATGAGTTGGGGTACAATGCCGCCGCAGACCGCTGTTGCAGAGATCACGACCATTGTCCATACACTATTGAAGGATTCACCAGCATGTATAACTTCTTCAACTTCAGGTTTCATACCATTAGTCACTGTGACTGTGACGAAAGGTAAGTTTTGATAAATATTGTCATATTTAAAATTAAATCACTTCAACTTCCTCTAATAGACAAAGAGCTGGATACACAAAAAAATTGATCATAAAGTACATTCAAAAATTTTGCTTGAAAAGTACATACATAGACAAGCATTTATCGACCGGCCTGCCAGGTCGGGTAAGGGACCGAGCTGGGAGGCGGGTGGTCATAGAACGCAGTTTTTCTGCACAAAAACTGCAGCTTTCAGCATAAAAACTGCACTTTTTTTTAAAAGTAACACCTCAAATCTTCAAAATATCTTCAGAATTCGTGATGATTTCTTCAGATGCAAATCTGCAGATTTTTTGAAGAAAACTTTGCACATTTTGCTTTCTTCTGATTAAAACTATGATTTTTCGACAGAAACAAAATGTGATGCTGATACAGTGGTCGCCGCTTATATGAATCACGTTTGTTTTAAACAGTTTTGATTCCATAAAGCAGCTGATTCAATAAAGTGGCTAATTTAATAAAACGGCTAATTCAATAAAGCTGGATTTTATTCTGTTTTTGACAATTTGATTCATTAGAACTGTTGATTCAATTAACCACTGATTCAATTAACAGGAGTACACTGTATACGATAAAATTAGTTACATTCATGTATTTACATACATGTATTTTAATATCTTTATGTCATGAAATAACTGTATTTACATGTATATGAGCCTGTTTTACATGCGTGTTATGTGGTTGTTATGTGGGCCTTAGGTACAGAAAAAAAAAAACAGTTCCATATACGTGTAAGTACATTTATATCATCACATAATTGTAATTAAATACATGTATGTAACATCGTCACAACTATACATCAACGTAACGGATTTCATCGTATCAGTATCACATTTTGTTTCGTGCCCTAGTTTTAATCAGAAAAATGCAAATGTACCGAGTTTTCGTCAAAACCTCTGCAGATAGAATTCTGAAGATATTTTAAAGATTTCAGGTGCTACTTTTTGAAAAAAGTGCAGTTTTTATCCTGAAACCTGCAGTTTTTGTGCAGCAAATTTGCGTTCTTTGACCACCCACCACCCCGACCTGTCCCTTGTCAGCCCTGGAAGACCGGGCGATAAATGCTTGTCTATGTATGTACTTTCTCTTCAAACAAAATTTTTGAATGTACTTTATGATCACTTTTTTTTGTGCAGCTAGCTCTTGGTCTATAATGATAGTTGTTATTATTATTTGATTGGTTATAGGAAGTAAATGTTTGCAAATATGTTTTACTTATTTTCAGCCCCATTTATTGTCGCATCATATTTTTGCTTAAATGTCGGAATGTGCTTATGTTTAAAGAAGGCAACATAGCATCGCACAGGTTGGCGAGCGAAATGAGTAGGGGTGAATCCTTTTAGTTAGTTAATATTTTACATATGTATACTGCGAATCCTTTTTCTATATGCAAGAAACAAAAAAGCAACATGAACATTGCTCAAATATTATCCATCAATTAATTCTTATTAATCTGAGAGTTTCAAATATTCGTACCTTTTATTATTTCAATTTCCTGTTTCACCCATTTTTACGTTTGTTACAACTTTTGATGAATTTCGAAGGAAAGAGATGCCTACCTAAGGAAGATAATAAAACGGACAAAGTAATCTTAACACGCAACGCAGTAAAACTCTTCAGTTGCTAGATCAACTGAGAGAGTAAAAATTGTAAGCTCCATAATTGTGACTAACGAGAAGTCTATAAACTCATATATTTTCTTCATTTAATTTGAAAAATAAACCTTGAGCGTTTTTTTTCTGCATAAACTATAAATTTTGGGATTAACGTGTTAAGCGAAACACATTCGCAGCAGTTCGTTCTGAATCAAGCTGACATTTTATGACCGATGGGAAGGTCGTCGTACTTCTGCGATGATTACATCTCAGATTTTGTTTAAGGAAGCTCTTTTGACTGTTATCTTTAAGACAAATCATTTATCGTACGTTTCATTTCTTTGTTAACCGTCTCAGTAAGAAATAAACTTAGAGCAATCTCTGCAGTGAAGACGTCGTTGAAATTGACTTTTACAGTAAATTTTTGTTATCTTTGTTAGAATCGCAAAATACTTAGTTAATTCAAATAAAAAATAAAATATTGTGCACTTAAAAGAAAAGAAAAAAAAAAAAAAAAGAAACTGCAGAACTACTGGAAAATCTCTAGGATACTGGACTTGCATAAACTTTTCCAGTAACGATACAGCGTCTTTCTAAGCAATATTGACAGAGAAATACTTAAGAATAAGCTGTATCTTTACTAGAAATCTGGAAGTCCAGTTTCCTTGAGATTTCCTAGTAGTTCTGCGACTGCAATTTTTTTAATTTTTTTTTATTTTAGTGTAATCAAAGAAATTTTGAACGTACATGCAAGCATATCTCATGCATCGTAAATAAGAAACAAGCATAAAAACATTTTGTCAAACATATTTTCAAGTTCTATATTAAAAATTTAACATCATGGAAAATTGGGGAAATAGCAGTTGAAATTCTTAAAATATCATATTGCATTTTTATAATGTTTAAAATGCTACAACTGTATGGTTTTTTATTCACATTTTTAAATTTAAATTGTCAATCACTTTAAATGATAAAAACCAAAATAGCACATATTTCTTTTTTCCCTACAATCTTTTATTCCATCCTCGAAAAGTTGTTTTTTTTACTGAATAAATCGCTGTTATGATCATTCCTGCTTTCGTACAATTTACTCCTCGAAAACGAGTTTCACGAATCTAAGAAATGTGTTGAAGTATTTTCACGCTTTGAAATAAATAAATAAATAAAAATAACCATATTTTGACAGAAACCGCTAGAGAGCATCTCCAAGCACTCAGTAATGAGTACCAAGCAGTTCCATTGATCTGTTCAAGAAGCAACACTAGTGGTTCTGCGTTTCTTGTGCTAACATGTGTCTTCATAACCTCTCAAACTTTTCCATGTAGAAGCAGTTCTACATCCAGCTAAGGATTTTTAAGTACCTTTCTCTGAACACTATTTAATACTCTATGCCATAATATATTTGTTCTTCTCATTTCTGTTAAGGTTATTATTTGAAAATTTGAAAATGACAAAATATCTCTTAAAAATTACGCCCTACTTTGGCCCAACATAAAAACTTGAAAAATATCCGTCAGAGAGATTTGGAAAAAAAATAAAGAATAGCTAAAAGTAAGAATCTAAACAGGAAAAACACAAGAAAAAACCTGGAGTTCTCGGCAACGGGTAGAGATATTGCAGACTCAATTCATCAGGGATTAGTTACATGACTTTTATTACAAAAAATGAAGAACTGAAATTTGTAACAGGTTTAGAAAAAGTTGACCTAGTTGCATCTACTTCTTACAAATTTTGTTAAGTTTGTTGGAAAGATAACGGAATTTTGTTGTTGTAGAATGAATGGGCTCAGGTTTTCAGAGATATCTGTTGCTGCGAGCGAAGAAGGAGCTAACGTTAAGAGAACGCAATAGCAAGTTTTAGAAGTGGCCGAAAATTTTGAATCCTTTGTTTTACGAATGGTGTTCTGTTGATAAAATTATTTAACCTCTAAAACTAATGAAAATATGATCGTTCTCTGTCGGCAATTTCCGAGACAATAACTAAGTATGCATACACATATAAAAAAATAATAATAATAATAACTTTCTTTAAAAAAAAAAGTGACTCAAACTTCTTTTAAAATGTATTTTACTTTCAAATAAATAGTTTTTCGTATGAATCTAACTCTTTATTCTTTGACTTTAGTTAGTTCTACAATAATTTTTAATAGAGAAAATCGCTTTGGGCCAAAGTAATCCAAACGCAAGGGTAACACTAAGGGTAAAACAAGTTTCCACAGCTTAGAAATATGAATAGTTAAAAAATTATTGAGAAAAAGTGAGATAAGTTCCAAAATATGGGCCAAAGTAGTCCGCGTTTACGGTGTTGATTTTCTTCTTTTAAAAAATCGAACTATAAATTCTCAGCCTGAATTCTAAATAATACGATAGTATATTTTTTGCAATGTACACAGTATGATCCAAAAATAACCGAACTTTTTAGTGGTGGAATAGAAAAATAGCGTGATAATACGTTTTAAAAATAATATTTACTCAAAATTGGATCAATTTAATTCACTACAACGTTTTGAACTGCGAAACAATTTTTTCATAGACTTTTTAAAATTCAGTTTTGGCAATGTTCTTAGCACCTGTGTCATAGTTGCTTGAAGGTCTAGAACATCATCGTAAAAAGCAGTCATTGCAGTTTTCAGTTTCGGGAGCAGAAAAAAGTCACGTGGGGATGGATCAAGCGAATACGAAGAGTGATCGAGGACAATAACCGTTTTCTGTTCCCGTAACTGAAAACTGCAACGAATGGAGCTTTAAAGATGATGTTCCAGCTATTCAAGCAGCATGACACGCATGCTAAAGAACATTCTCAAAGCCAAATTAAAAAGTATATGGATAAATAGGTTGACCGTTCAAAACGTTGTATTGAGTTAAATGGATCCTATTGTGAATAAATATTAGCTTTAAAACATATTACCACTCTTATTTTATTCTACAATGCGGTGCAAAAGTACGTTTGAAAATCTGTACTAATAATAAAGCTGAAAGTCTGTGTCTCTGGCTCTCTGGCTGTCTAGAAATCTGAATGTCCTGATCTCTGTTACGCACATAGCACCTAGATCGTTCCGCCGATTTTCATGAAATTAGGTACAAAATTAGTTCTTAGCATAGGCGGGAACATGAGCACATCGAAGCGATTTTTCGAAAATTCCATTTTGTTCTTTTTTTATGATTTTATTTTTACTGCCATTGGTGGATTTTATTCCTCTGCACCGAGCGAATTACCATAACATGAACGAGTGAATTATCATAACATGGACGAGCAAATTACCATGACATGGACGAACAAATTTACATAGCATCCATTATTTGTAAATATACAGGCGAACAAATAGCCCTTTAATTTTTTACTATGGGCAAAGCCATGCGGGAATTTGAATAAAAGGAAAACTATTCAACGAAATGCTTTCAAAATTTAATGTTCACGCTTACGGGAGAATTTAAGGCAAATATAGATTTTGAACTTGAAGGCGGGTTTACTTCCAATAAACTTTGTTGGTGAGAGCACTTGACGAGGAACATATTTATAAAACATTTTTTGATTTTGGTATCTTAAGAGCATTTTTTAAACAACTACAAGATTTTTAACATTAATGCCCGCAGAAGATTTTCAAACTGTTTTATATTTAAAAAAAAAAAAAAAAAAAAAAAAAAACAACGAACAACACTAAAAAAATATTTTTGTAAACCAAAAAATTTAAAAATTTTTAAGAAGATGCTGAATATTTTCTCAATTTTTGGGTTTTAAGAAAAAGGAAAAAAGTTACTAATAACAATCGAAATACCATATATCGTAAACTTAACATTGATGCATGATTAAATCAAAACGAAATGAACTCAAAACGTAAATGTTTTTGAAAGGACTGCGGAGTAGGTGGGAAAATGACCAACTCCCGACTCCGACTCCTAGAATTTTAAGGCCTTCTACTCCGACTCCTGCACCCCCAAATCAGCAGGACTCCGACCCCACGACTCCACAGCCATGGCAGAAATGCAGACTTGGACGGAAAATGACTGACTTCGACTCCAACTCTAAGAATTTTAAGCCGTCCACTCCCAACTCCGACTCTTTTGCCTCAAAATCAGTCCGACTCCGAATCCGCAACTATGCAACTATGACTTTTGTTGTAAATTTTTTTAATTTTATGAAGTCAGGGTGAGTTGTTTTTACTTCCCTTCTAAACTTTTAATTAACTATTTTTTACTGTGGCAACTGGAAGTAAAAGTGAATTCGGAGTGCATTATTATTTTTCAGAAAGAAAGAAACGCAGATGGTTGCGCAGACGGTTTTATTTTTGTAAAGTAAAATTTTATTTCGGTATTTTCTAAAGTTTATTTATTTGTTTATTTATTTTAACTTTTTGCAACGGGGGAGAAATAACTAAATAATTCTAAAAACTATTTTCTTTTTAAAAAACGAATTCATTTTGATGTTGTTTTAAAAAAATAATTTTTATCTCTTTTTTTTTTTGGAAGAGATTAAAGAATTTTTTTATCGAAGAAATATATCTACGACAGTGTTTGAAAGGTGCCACTACTTCATCTGCTTGGAAATTCATTTTTTGCGTATCTATTTCAACATATTAGAGAGGCATATTCAGTTGTTCGAAAATCAGATCATAATGCCAAAACGATACGCTTGACATGATTTGCAGTCTTAGATAATTAAGAGAAATTGATTGGATGTGTTAGAAAGTCAATGTTGGTATACGGGAAAGTAGGCTCGTTTAATTCTGGACAGAACTTCTTGATTAAAATAAAGATAATTCTACTTAAACACAGTTCAAAAAGGAAGTGAATTATTTTTGAATTGTAGAAAATAATTCAACTTGTGTGATAGACTTACTTATTTAAAAAAAAAGAAAGAAAGGAATGGAACTTTAATGTGTCTTCGGGTTAACTTAAAAAAAGGGGGTTGAAGAGATATCAATAAAAATATATAAATAAACAAAAAGGAAAAAAACTCAAAGTGCACTCTGATTTGATAAAGCCATATTAGAGAAGAATTTATTCTGAAATCATAAGTTAATTAGAGACTAATGATGCAAGAAGGAGCTCAATGAATCCAGCCATCAACAATTTTTATCTTGTTGCAGGCTTAATTAGACTGAAAATGCTATTCCCATTTATTCCTTCTTTACCCATTTTATAGATAAAATTCGGTAGTAATAACTTTTTGAAACTTTATACAAAAAAGTTTTTTTACTAAATCTGATGAAATAATTGAAAAAATGCATTACTAGTTAGACTTAATATTTCTTCTTTACTCTGAAGACGAATAGTTGGTAGATATTCTTCATAATGAAAAATCATTTCATTTAAGATGTAAATAGTATTTAAAAATGTATTTTCATAGTGTACAGGTAATTTTAGTTCTACAAAAATTAGAATGATGCACACATTTTGCTCTATCAGGAGTCCTAAACATACAACAATAAAATTAGACATGTTTCGTAATGCAAATTAATTTTTATTGTAGTATGCATGAACAAACTACATGCTTTAGTTTATATGTATTTCAATTTTGTAGATTTTCTGTTTTCAATATACGAGAATTTTTTTATGGGGGGGGGGAGGAAGGGGGTTGGGGGACATTTATGCAGACGAAAATATTTAAATGTTATGGGGTCAAATGAAGGATTTTTAAAATGAAAGATTACTGTCCGAAACAGCCACGGTTTCATAAGAGGATTCTATTTATCTTGCTTCAAAAGATTATTTTCATAATTCTAATCAGTAGCAGTTCTAAAAAGAATTTTTTGAAATCTAAAAATAAATAAGTTCAATAAAAATAAAAACAAACAAAAAATAAAAATACATGTGGTTAAATAAATAGAAAATCTTTGATTTACCGTTAATCCTGAATCCTAAATGTTTCCACAAAACCATTTCAGTTACATCAGAGTTTTCTTTTATATCAACATGGATTTCGTAACATTAGATGTGTTTGCTTCTCACTTAGCAGGTCCATCCCATTATTTCAATTATGTCTAATTAAGTATTACAAAATTTATCCGAAAAATCCTATGTCAAACTCAAAATAATAAAAGATTTAGGTAAACGATATCAAAATGGTTACTCTTAACCGGTTGGGTGTTCTATTTCAGTAATTTCTAACTGATTTGTTTCCAATAGAAAAGTTCTAAAAATTAAGCAAATATTATTTTAGTAGCCAAGACCACAAGAGTAAAAAACAATGCAAAAGTTAAAGACAGCAATAATTTCAAAGTTAAATAGGAAAAATAAATCCATGCTTTAGAAACAGTTTTTATACAACTCTTCATGGAGAATTTCAATTTTAATGAGAATGTGTTAAGTTTCAATTGCTTTATTATATTATAAAAAAAATAGTTCATTTTTTAACTGTTGCCAAAAAATATTGGATTTTTGCACTTTTCCTGTTTTGTTTTTGTTTTAAATACTTTCACTGGAGATGGTATGAGAGGGATGTGTGCCATTATATAATGCCTTGAGAACTCTTTAAGTGTAAGTCTATTTTATAAATTATCGAAATAAGTTATAAATCACTCTTTTTTCATGCTAGTGAGACATCAAAAATCTTAGTATTAGTAAAAAAAAAATCTATTATTACTTGCTTAGAACATATGCTGTATTCAAAAAAAAAAAAAAAAAAAAAAATCCACTAAATTCAAGATTCTATCCTTCTATCCTTTTGAAAAAAATTTTTTAAATCACTTTTCGATTTTTTTCCCAAAATTTCCAATTTTAAAAATTTTGATTCTTTTAGTGTTGATCAGCAACTTTAAGTGCGACACTTCCTGAAACGGAGAGCTTCCACTTTTGAGTTAAACAGGCATTTGAAAAAATGAGTTTATCAGTAATGGGGTGGTTTCAAGTAGTACTTTTAGTCACTGAAATAGATAGAATGAGTAAAAACAAATAGCATGGACCCAGAAAATACTTTCATTTTCCCCAGAGTTATTTTTTAATAATTTTTTTTTTTTAAATGTTCGATTTTGAAAACAAGGCGTGGTCTGTATGACGTCCCAAATGATGCATTTTGGCGCATCTTTCTACCACGGTTCCACGTTATGATAATCAACAAGCGAATCAAAATTGCGCTCCATGCTTGCGATCAACCATATCGTTGCCAATACACGTGAGTAAGGTTTTGAATTAAAAATTTTGCTCTGTGATTGGTAACACAGAATGGCATTTCATTATTTGTGATGTCACACGACAGAAGCGTAAACAATGAAAGCGCACAGATTTCAGTACTTTTTTAAAAAATATTAAGCTTAAACAAATTATTTAAAAAAAGGTCAGATCCTATGTTTTTAACCCGGGAGAACTCGCATCGGGCCTCTCAGACCCGGTCATTACAAAACTACGCTGCCAAAATTCACCCCTTCAACGGAAATGAATGAGGTGCACAGTAGTTGCGTTCGAGGTGACCTACATACTGACCACATGATTTTCAGGCATGTACATTCCCCCTTTTCCCCAGAAAATTCTGGTTCGGGCCTCAGAGGTCCGGAGCGAGCGCTCACGTTTTTCATTTCAGATTGTGAATGTAAAGGAAGAGGTTGTGAAATGCATCGTTATTTAAGCTACAAAGATGAAATGAAGAGGTTGCAGACCTTGTTGGTTGAGGTTTCAACTGATGAGAACTCCCTTAATGAAGATGATGAAGAAGAAGTTGACACAGAACAGTAAAGCGATCATCAGTAATGCTCAGAAGAAGATTTAGATTCATGTATCATAAAACTTTTTTAAACCTAACTTTTTAAAACATATTTTAGAAGCTGTTTATCTACTTATAATTCAGTGTTGAAAACGCATTTTTTTTTCTATTTTGCAAACTTAATTTGCTGAAATAACCACTCCGGGCCTACGGAGCCCGCCGCGAGTGTTCGTGAGACGAAAAGTACCGCGAGCTCTCCCGGGTTAAGCATGCTCTTTCAGAAAAAAATACTTTTAAAATTTTGGAAACGACCCCATTATACTAAATGTGGACTTGAAAATTCAAAAGTTTATTGAGTAAAAAGGTGCTTGAAGACACTTTTAATTTAGTTATATAGCCACATTTTCATTTTCAGCTGCCGCTTCATCCAGGAGTTTTATTTTTTATGTAAGCAAGAAAGCAGTTTTAAGCTGATTCGTCTTTCTAAATCTTTACACTTTGCTCCGCCCGCAACCTTTCAGCTTAGTGGCAAAATATTATCATTTTGTTTTCACAAAAATTAAAATTCTGGATAGAGTGGCAACTAAAAATGAAAATGTGGCTGTATAACTGAATTAATTGCTACTAAATAACAGTTTGAATTTTAAACTACTTTTACATACTGTTTCTCAAAAACTTTCATTTTTTTAAATACTTATGTTAAACTCAAAAGTGGAAGCTCTTTCTTTCAGGAAATGCATTGCTCAGTTATACTGATTATTGGGCAGTTCTCAAAAGGTGGGAACAAAAAAGTTAACTTTGAGCAATTTCAAAAATTTTCGAATTTGACATCAATTTTGATTTTATTCTATAGTATGCATACCTAGAACACAATATATGAACATGAAAAGACAGCAGGTATTTGTAAAAATTGTTAATTAGCAAATTAAATCAGCAATCTGTAGGTAACAGATTTTGGACATTGTTTTCCTGTAGGTAACGGATTTTGGACATCATCATAATGTAAGTTTCACCATTTTTGACAATTGTTAATCTGATTTTTAACTTTTCCAATGAAAATTTTATTTACTACTTTTTAAATTTTGCAATTTAATAATAAAGAGGATATTAATGAAATACTTGAATGGCTATACATGCTGCTCCTTACATTTAATAAAGTTTTGGAATGATTTTGAAGAAATTGATGCAAAGTTAAAAAAAAGCTTCAAATTAAAAATGTAAAAAGTAATTGTAAAAAGTGACATCAGTTTTAATAATGAATATTTTTTCTAATGTCATAAGAATTAAAATGATGTCTAAAAAAAATTATTGAAGAAAGAAATTCGTATTTCTATTTGGAGATCGTTAAATTATGTTTCCAAAAGAAAGAAGAGAAAAAGAATTCTAAAATAATAAAAGCGGGAAAAAAAAAAATGCTAGCGCAGGTGATAAAGTCGCTAAAACTGGTACAGCTGACGATAAACTACATTTGTCAAAGTGGAATTCCCCTCTGGTAACCTTTAGCTTATCGTATACTGTGTTGTCGCCAACGGAGGTTTGCTTGGCGATTTTAGCGCAAAATGGCTTTCAGTTCGATCATAAGCAGCCATGTTTCTACTGTAATTTATGTATTGTTCAATGTGTAACATATTAATTATGCAGAATACCAATGGATTAAAGAAGATAACATTATAATAACGTTTTTTATTGAGGTTAGAAGACAGTAGATCATCAAAAATTATGAATAAATGGACAGAATTATCGGCTTCAAGATCGTAACGCCATTTGGACATCTCACATGTACGTTTAAAAAAAATTATTTTTCTTCTAAGATACTGCATAAAAGCTTATGAAAACACTTTTAAACAATTAAAAATTGATTCCGAGGCTCGATAAACACCTTTAAAATGAAAACATCATATACTTAGTTCTCAAAAAATAGCATTTTAAAGATCGTAAATTTTGGACATGCATCAAATTTCAAACTTACTATTTTCTAAAATCGTTTACAAAGTGAATATTCTGTCTTTACTTTTGTTATTTGTGTAAAATATTAACAAAAAATTATTCAGTGTAAGATTAATACCTTTAAATTTTTTTTGAAACTTATGGAAATAATTTTAAAAAATTTTTCTTTAATGGTACATTTGCTCAGTTAACGTTTTGGTATGTCCAAAATTGCGCCTTTTAGCAAAGAAAATATTTTTTTAAGGGCATTTAAAGAGCATTTTTTCCATAATTTATGTCAATTCTTGTCTCTATACAGTATTATAATTTAACTCAAAAATTTTTGAGTTAATTAAAATGAAAGTTATTTGGTGTTGAAGCTTCAAAGTTGAGGTCTGTGTTTGCTCCCACCTTTTGAGAACTGCCCTATTAGTAAAAAATTCAAAAACTTAATATTGCCAATTTTGAAAAAAAAAAAATAAATAAATAAATAAATAAATAAATAAAAATCAAATTTGTTAAAAGTGATGCTAGAAAATTGGACCCATATTTCCAAATAGTGCACATAATTTCAAACAGAAAATTATCATCTTTCAAATAAAAAAAAAATCCGCAACAAAATATCAAGCTCCGTTTCGAGGATAAATCAGTTTAAACAATTTGTCAAAAATTGCAGTCAGAAATGCTGCCTAAGTTGCCATCTTTGGTGGGCTGTGTCTCGAGCCAGGACTTTTTGGGGAAAGCAAAAATATGTTTGTAACTAAGTTTTTTCTAACTTTTAACGTATGTGAAAGTCAAGAAGTTACTAGAGTATGAAATCAACCTGCTGCTTAGATTGGCATAGACCACAACTAAAGCATTTGTCTTTTAGAATTAATCAGTGTTTTTCAGAAGTATTTTCAGAAGTATTCTTATTCTGAACCGAAACTCGGCATTATAAAACGCTGACTAAATGTTTTTGAAACTATTTCCCAGTCATTAACTGTGTCATTCAGTTACTATTTATACGGAAAAAATCGTTCCAGGTTCAAAAATGGTTTAACAATGCGAATTTAGTGCAAAATATAAAGCATCCATAAAGCAAATTTAAAATCAGTGTACTGTAATTCTGTCTCCGGTTTAACAAAACGTATTTTGACATTCCATTTGTAGTTGCGGAGTGTTGCTCAGAATTGAAGAATGGAAGCTCAACGACGTAAAAAAGATTCTTTATTTTTACTGTGACATATCTGTGGAAGAGGATCGGTTTTTGATTTGTATTTGAAAGATAACTCGAATAACCTAACCTGTCTCACTGATTTGTGTACTGTATTTCGGGAAGATGTTGTCAATTCATTTTGGGCCGTCTGATTAAAAGAGATATGTCACTCAACCAATGACAGTTTGTTTTTGAAGCATTTCATTCATATTTAATAGTTAGTAAGACGTTATCGCATTTATAAGTTTATTTTGAAAGGCAAAAAAGTAATGTATATTTACTATCTGTTTCTGTAACACAAAGTACGCCATTTTATGATTCATACATGAAAACGAGGTAAAGAAAATATTATTGTTTTTACATAACTTCAAGAAACTACCCTCTATTTTTCTCCGCAACCATAAAAATGAAAAAAAAAAAAAAAAAAAAAAAAATCATTTACTGAGAGATGTGGCCTTGTCTTTTTTTCCCCCCTGCTGATTGGCAAGTCATATTTCGTTCATGGGAACAAGCATACTTGTTACAAAAATTAATGTCTATCATACATGTTAGAGCACTGAAGAAGCCATTATTAGATCTGCGTTAAATACAAAATTTGAAAGTATGAAAAGCTAGAAATTACAAGAAATGCTTTTGATTTGAATTTAGCTGTAATGGTAAAAAAACTTATGTCTGCAAGTTTCCGGAATAAACAATGGTATACTTTCAATGAGACAAAATATGTGAAAATTCATTTATAAATCTAGTACAAACACTGTATTTAAGGTATTAGAACTAAAAATAACCAAAGCAGTCTGCATTATTTGACTTGAGTTACATCGAAAGAGTTATGAGAAAATACAAATGAATCTTGTAAGTGCTACTAGTCTTGTACGTGCTACTAGTTTTGAAAGAGATAAATATTATAAAGAAAAATCTTCAATCGGAGATTATTGAAAGTAATTTTAGTCTGAATGACTTCAATAAAGCAACTTAATACCTGGATTACTTACAATGGAATGCAATAAAATACTCCAAATGTCGATTTATGATCAACTTGAACAATGTGAATGCATCCACTTTCAGCGATGTTTTTAATCCTCTTAAGGATTTTTATGTCTAGCATCTGCATCTACTTTCTCTTCGCTTGTATTCACCTATATTTTCTCAACTACGCGAATCAATGTTTTGATGATTTATTTTTTTAAAAATAACATATTAAATGTTTATGCTACTAATAAATATAAATGAAGCGGGGAAAGGGTTATTTTAAAATCAAGAACACTTGATGTGTTTGTTTAGCATTAAAACCAGCTCCATTAAGGAATTTTAGAAAGGTTTTGGCTTCATAATTTGTTTCTTCATTGCTATACTATCATGCCACAAAGCGATTTGAAACGAACCCCTTTCAGTCAGGTTGAAAACTGCAGTCAAAAATCCGTTTTACTTTGAAACCAACTCAATCCATGTTTTTACCGGATTGCCGCTGTAAAAACAAATTGGTGACATCAACAATGTCTCTACATAGTATAAAATGACGTCACCAAAAAGCATCTGTTTGTTTGAACGTGTAAAACTAGAGAGCTAAGCTGACATTTTGTGCATTTTAGCACCGGAAAATTTGCAGTCCGATTCGAAAAAAGTTCAACAAACAGTTATTTTTTATTCCAATTTAAGACCTAATTTTTACATACATTTCCGAATATGGGGGTGATAAATTACTTACACGTATTATTATTATATATAATTCAAAACTTCAGATTTTTCTGCATTCGATGCAATTTGTTCCAATTCTCTATCTTAATTACGGCAGGAGTTTGCGTTTTTAACTCGAAACGTTCAATGTTTCGTTATATTCTAGGCACTACTTTCTTCTTTAAAACCATCAATAAAAAGCGAATAAATTGTTCCAATTTTCCATTTGAACCCATTGCAAAGAGCAATGTTATTCGTAAGCGTCTCGTATATGCTTATTCGCCTTGCTTTAAAGCTAGTAGTTTTGTCTCGAATTCAAGCAGTCACATATTGCCGTGTACTAAGAAATTGAATTCATTTCGATGGTGTAACGTTTAATATGTTTTCGCGACCTATTTAAACGAGCAATAATGCCAAATAGAGATACCTGTGTGTAACTATACTGTCTATAACAATAAATCTGTCTATAACGATATTTTACTTGGTCTCAGCAAAGCATAAATAATCGAACTCTCTATCACGATAACCTGTCTATAACAATATTTTTTTTAGGTCCCAACAGTATCGTTGTAGACCGGTTTTACTGTATTAGACTCACTCGCATATTCTTAATTTTAACTTATGAACATCTGTTCTTTATATCGATATTAAAGCAACGATTATATTGAAACAATGATAAATGAATGGAAAGTGCTGTCTCCGACTTACGTAAATTCAAATTACACGCTGCTTTCTCGGTCCAGTCTTCTACGTAACTTTGAGGCATTACTGTTTTATACATCTAAAAAGGGAGAAGAATGTTGTGACCCAATGGGAAATGCTTCGCTATCCCACTTGGGGTCAGGGACGGATATATACCACAACTTTAGGGGGGAAGGTCATGGTGAAAAATGACCCCAGCTCTCCCCTTCCTACGGTTTTAGGCGCGAAAAATTTCTGAAATCGCTTGTGTGTCAATAAAAAGCATTAAATTGACCAGAAATAAGTTAATTGATAGAGCAAAAACGTAAGTAATTGCTTTTATCAGCAATGAAAAGAAGTAATACAGTCGAGTCCCGACTAAAGCGAGGGATGCGTTCCAAGACCCTTCGCGTAAGTCGAAATTTCGCGTTGTGGAAAAAGGTATGTGTAAAAACTTCTATAAACATACGCAATTATTTTGAACCCTAGTAAACACCACCTCAGATTGTTAAAAACCATTTCTTAACTATACAGTACAGTTTCTGACATAAAAAACTGACTTTTTATTTATATTTTAAATAAAAAAAAAACACATTTTATTCGAAATAAAGTACAGCTACGATGCACTAAATCAATGTTCAGTGGGAAAGAAAGACATAAAATAAACCAGTACGGTACGTACTGTATGTAGTAAGAAAAACAAATGTACTATAGTTTTACTGTACAGTGGATCCAGTGATGATATTTGTAACTTAAAAAAGTGAAGATGATGATGATTTATGCAGCGTGATCTCGAACCGTTATTCTTATATATTTTTAAATACCCAATACAGTTGCTTCACTAGCTCTTTTATAACGTTTCCATCTATGGCAACGCAATACCCCTCTTCCTGATATCTTAAATTCACAATACAAGAGCAGCTTCCATTTTCATAATTTTTGCATTTTGCTTAGGTACTACTCAGTGAACTTTGACGGACTTCCTTTTCGTGACTTTTAATTGTACATCTGTAAGATTCACTCATGCTAAATTGACGTGCTACCTTGAATCATTTGTTCCAGCACATAATCTTCAGCTTTTCTTTAATTATCAGAAACATTCTCTTTTTCTTTTTATCTTCACAATATGAAACAGCGCTCTTATAGGTATCATTATATTTCAACAACTTTCACATTTGGAATGAAGAAAAAAAAAAGGAAAATGAGGAGTTGTTATTTGTATAAGTGATGTATCAGACTAGTACGGTGTGGGAATTTTCGCTCTGCGTGATGCTAAAGGGATGAAAGTCTATTCACGAAAAATATTTTATTTGTAACTAATAATAAAGCCGATACCGCCACCATGATTCCCTTCCGAAAATTTTCGTGTTGCGGGCGAGGAATTCGCGTTATGTCTAAAATTCTTTACTGGTGAAAAAAATCGCGTTGTAGCCATTTCACGTAAGTCGAATCGCGTTGTAGCGGGAATCGACTGTATTTTAAATATTTACTTTAAAAAATGAATTACAGGAGTCGTTTATATTCTATTCACATTAAGTGTTGGAACACAATGTAATATTTTAAATATTTACTTTAAAAAATGAATTACAGAAGTCGTTTATATTTTATTCACATTAAGTCAACACAATGTGGACGGATAAATTGTCGACGGTTTGGGTGGGGGGGGGGAGGGAATTATGTCCCCATGACCCTCCCCTTGCATCCGCCCATGAAAGTGGTTCGATCCATAGGTTGGGGAACACCGATAATTTGAAGCAACGTTTTTTGCAATGAAATAATCTGAACATTGTGCTTCATAGAACAGAAAAAAATGTTAACCTCAGAAGAGAATTCTCCAATCCAGTAAAATTTTTGTCGTAGTTTTCATTTTTTCAAACATTTCGTAAACTTTTTTTTTGTGATTGAACATTTTCAAATATTTTTTCTACATTTAAAAATAAAAACTGCCCAATGCAGACACGAGTGCGATCGTATAGTTTTTTGAGAAAAAAAAAAAAAAATAAAGGTAATTCTCGGATTTATATCAACACAAGTAAATAATGTTCAACGTGGGGCACATTACCCTGTCGAGTCATCAGTGGGGCAAATAATCTGTAATCTGGTGGGGCATATAACCTTTTCGTCAAGGTCAGTTGCATCACCACATCTTGTTCGAACATCAATCCAATTTTGCTGCAATCAACGGTAAGAGCCTTCTTTATGATGTTCTCTTACTGTATAAACAGATAATTTAACAGAATAATGGAACTCTAGTTACTTTAACAAAACTTCTTAAAAGTACTAACTAAGATCAAGCGTTAAAAAGTGTCGCTCTTATCTTTCACTTTGGTATAACGCTGTAATTACTCCTAAAAATTCATTAAAAATGGGTGTAGAGTATGCACAAAACTTCTTTGCACACAAATACTCTGAAAAAATTCAACACGGGGGCACTCTCTTTCTGAAATCGTGAAATACAGTTACTGGAGCGACTTATCTGACGGCGCTTGATACCCCGACTTACTCTACATGAAATAATTGAATAAAAGCTACGATTATTTTTGGTAGGAATATAACAGGGTGATTCCAAATTGTTTTTACAAATTAAAAGGGGTTAGTACCTATCCAGACGTTCAATAATTATACTGGAACACTGTGTCGTATTTCACACTGAGCGACAGAAAAGAAGAATATTTGAATTCCAACCAGAAATAATCCTTTTAAATTCAGACCGTTTCTGAACGCTGAGGGCGACTGAGCTCTTCAACATCACTTGAGGACAGCTGCAATTTTAAAAATTGTAGTTTGATAAATCTCATTTCTCTTAAAATTGTTTCTTTACTCACATTTTCAAAAAAAAAAAAAAAAAAAAAAAATCACCATTGCCATTTGTGTCTTGATATTATCATAAAAATAACACAACGGCCAGGACCAAAATTCAATTAAATATGAAATCTCGTTTCTTGAGGGCAAAGGTTCCACTCTAACAGATAATAAAAAAGTAACCTACTACTATGCAGTTACGGTGTAAGTTATGTGGCACAATGTATGTATTTCTGACGGAGCCTATCTATTCGTGGTGCTTTAAAGGCGTGGGTAATCACTACATTTATAAACATCTTCACATGCCCTCACGAGCCGAATCAACTTTTCACCGATCTACTTCTTTAAAGAACCCAATAAAAATTTTTGTGGGTGGAAACAGAACTGCTGCAAAGGCTAGCTTGTCACTAAATTTCTACGAGCTTAAGATTCACGAGGGTATTTTTTTTTTCGTTCATGATACTTCCTTTGAGAAGTGTAAGGCGGGGGCATTAGCGAGGGTGCCTCACCCCTCAGACGATATACATACCGGAACAAGTAGAACACTTGCAAAGATAGTTGCCGCGCCAGTAAAATGCATGGGAAAAAAGTAGAAAGAGGAACCGAAGCCATACGTGTTAAGTGGGGAAGCTTTGAAGGAAATGAAGAAACAAAATTAAAAAACTTCGGTTAAAGGATGATTTGTGTTTTTTTGCGCTGGTTCGCTGCTCTTTTTTTGAATAAATATTTTTTTTTTTTGTTACATGCTACTTTTGACCTTTGCTACCTGCTCCACGGTAACCGCTTTGAACAGAGCCACAACCTTCACAACTTCAGGTGTATAAAACGAATTGGTAAATTTATGGCTACTTATTTCATTGTGATTTTATTGAATAATTGAAAGTATTGTTTTGCTTTGGCGCGTATGAAAAAAATTGAAGCAAACTTCTTTCTTATTTTTTATTTGATTTTGTTAAAGCATCTGAATGTTCCAGATGTTTTACTCACCTACCGCAAAACAATAATAATAAACCAAAACATATTTTATTATGAATTTTATTGTGTAGTGGATAACTGATGCTTGTTGCTCAATGCTTCGTACCATTTTGATGGAAATCTACTATTGAACTGTTGCAAAGCGAGCTACCCGGAATGCTGTAGTAGTGTTAGAAGATCAAAGCTATTTTACCATTATTTGGCTTGAAAAAACTGAGGAAGAAAAAAGAAAGGAGCTGAGGAAAAAAAAAAAAAAACTTCATGATTATGAAAGTATTTGCGCTGCTTGGATACTAGTAATAGATATTTTTATATTCAAAACTAGAGGACCCGACAGACGTTGTTCTGTTCAATCTTAGTAAATTGAAAAGTTGAAAAATTTCAATAAATTATAAAGTGTTTGAACCTCTTTGTTGAAAAAAAAAAAAATAAGTAAATAGAAAATGTTTTAAGCTGCTTGGTGTCAGATTACGTATACTTATTACAGCTTGATTTGTCTAGTGCCCACGTAGCAGTTGTTTTATCAACTATTTTTTCTCGCGTACTTGAATGATCTTCATATATTGTATGGTTTGTTCCTTCAGCCACACTCAAAAGATAAAAATCATCCTCAGATATTAAGTATAAAAAAATAACTACCCATCTAGAAAAACGGGAAATCCCGCTGCAACGTCCCCCATATGAGAAAGAATAAAACAATCGAATGTATATCGTTTAAAAAAAAATGATAAACGCAAAAACAGTTCCCGGATTAAGCGAAAATCACCCCCCTCCTCCCGATGCAAAATAAACATTCTTCAACTAAAGTGACTAAACACTCTTTAAAAAACCAAAAACAATTCTTTGCAATTTAAAATATTTCACCAAATGAACAAAAAATACAATAAAATACATTAACAGTAGTAAATAAATAAATCACGCAACTGTATTGTTACGGCCAATGTCGTCAAGCCACCATGTTCCTGTATTCCAGCCGTTCAGTGAGCGAAGTGAACTCTGACCGATTAGCGGTCATCTTTTGAACGAAAAAGTCATATATTTTCCTAATTTGTTCTTTCCACCAAAGATAAAAATCTTCCACGGCACTGATCTTGTGTATACGGAACTATCCTGTTGTAATTTATCTGGACGAAAATAAAATTTGTTTCGTCTTCAAATTCCACCATCTTTTTTCCTTTAATAATGTACTGATTAGTTTGATAATACTTAAAGTATTCTTGCCGTTGGTGCCAAAACTCAGATGGATTTGAACCGAGAAACAAATGTTGTTATGTACGGTACTATCCGATCATTTGATTAAGAAAACCTAAAGCACCAATTCGGTCACATGGTGTAAATACGACTAAAAATACGCGTTTTGTGTGAACCTAGTGAAAGAAATCCGATTTCTTCCAGTACTTTACTTTAAAATATATCACTGAATCTAAAATCGTTGCTTTCAAGAAATGAAGGCTTTACTCTCGCTCTCTTTTCTACGTTTTATCAAATCTCAATTGACATATCACAGTAGGAAATTTCATTACAAAAAGCATAGCTGGCTTTCTTATTGTCCTTTGGCAACGAGTTGAATATTTCAATTCTCGAACAACAATAGGTTAAAATAAATATCAATCATTTGAAAGATATAACCATCATCCAATATTTAAATAATTTAATTAATTAACAAAAACGTTTCCGATTCGATCCATCGCGCTTCGAAACCATGCTTACCACAACTTAATTACACACAAAAAATTTGATAAAAATCGGTCCAGCCGTTTAAAAGCCTTATGGTGACAAACGTCCGCACAGAAGATTTTTATATATTAAGATAAGATTTTTTGAACACGCTTTTATTAGCTTCACCTGTATATATCTATGTATCTATGTGTAGTGGAATTCTTTTCACCCGCTTCTTCTGCTTGAATTGATCTGAAATTTAGCACATGACCTGAGTGCAATATTCTATAATCAAATTAATTAACTGATCAAAAAAATAAGTTTGCTCCAATTTAAGCATAAATATCCAATGTGAGGGAAAAAAATGCTTGCACATATTAGCATTATATATAAATAGAAAGCCCTGATTTTTTGGTACAAAATAAAATATGCTCGAAGTTTTAAGGTAATTAGAACGTAAGTTATAACTGTTTCTAACGAATTTCAAGTTAACATGTAGATGAACCTTCAATTAGGAAGATTGGTCATTGTTAAACACATAATAAAAATAAAAAGCAACATATACAACTTTTTTCTTAAATGAAACTTAGATTACCGGGTTCATTATTTAGGGAAGACAAGAGAGGGCAGTTGCTCAATGCCTTTGGGAAATTAATGTATTAATAGGGGAATGTGGAGCAAAGTGAAATAGTTTAGATAACTTACTTTTTACAAAATGAATAAATGATAAACTTGTTTTGAAAATTTCAGGACATAAAGAAATAACTATGTATCTAAACTAAAGAGAGAGAGAGAGAGGATTTTTTGTATGTTTATATGTTATGGGAAATCTCCAGAACGGCTGCACCTATTTTGAAAATTTCTCCACTGTTTGAAAGCTGCTTAATTCAGGGGCGCCGACTTGCAAAAATTATTGGGAGACATATTTAGACCTTTAAGGGGGTACGTAATCTCACACCCCCCCCCCAAAAAAAATCCTTTTTTCCTCCAACTTCATTTGTTTTAAGAGACAAGGATGATGTCATTACCATAATATGACCACACAAATTTGGAGAATTGTGTCATAAATTTATGTGCGGGGAAAGAGTATTTTAAGGGTTTGCGGAAAAAGGGGAAAGCTCCAATTTCAATGTTTTCAAAAAGTTTGCATAACACCAATCTTCTTCTTATATATCCAATCCATATTTTGATTCCTCCCTTATACGCTTCTCAATTCAGTTATACATGAGAAGTCTTAAATTTTTTAAAAAGTTTAGAATGTCATTTGGTGTTTTAAGCTTTAATGCGGACCTTTTGAAAACTGAAATTTGGAGCTACCTTCTTTTTACAGCAACCCCTTCATTTACCAGCATGATTTTAGGCGTAAAGTAACATCGCACAGAAACAAGGGTCTCTCAGGAAATTATTGAGACTAGCTCGAGAAACACATACACGCTTTTTGGTGATGTTGCGAGAGGGGAGATTCAGATAATCTTCCTGGTAAAATTTTCAAATTTAAAGTCTTGAACAATGTTGAAGGATATATTTGGTTACGTCACAAGAAACATAGGAATTGAAGGAAATTATCCCAAAAATGTTTCGAAATTAAAGTTTCAAAAATGCAGTTTGATACCATGTTCAACAATATTAAAAAAAAGGGCTCTCCTTGAAAAATTTTCGAAAATGATCTTTTCGAAAACACATTCTATCTGTGATGATATGAGGGGGAGGAATGGGATCCGGAACTCTCCTTTGGAATTTTCGAAATAAGTTCCATAATACAATTCCAGACGATTTTTGGTAATGTTAGGGATAGGGAAGGTTTGGGGGCCTTCCCATAGAAATGTCTCGAAACATTAGTGTCAAAAATGGCATTTTGAGGCCATGATGGTATCATTGGTAATAATGGTATTCACAAATCTTTCCACAGTAATTTTTTTGGAACAGATTTTCCAAAACCGCAATTTTAGGCGATCTTCAAAGATGTTAGGCAAAAGAGGGTTAGGGGATTCTCCCCATGAAAATTTGAAATCTCAGTCCTAAAAACTCAGTTAGAGGTCTTTGATGACGTTAGGTGAAAAAATGGGATTCGGAGCATTTTCCCAAAATGTTTAGAAGTTGAAGTTCTAAAAATGCAAATTTAGACTGGCTCTTAGCGATGTTAGAGAGAAGCGAGCTTCGAAGGCTTTCTCCTGAAAATTGTTTGAAATTTAAATCCTACCATAGGCTATATTTCATAACGTCAGGGAAAGGGGTGAGGTTCGGGAGCCCTATCAAAGAAAGCATTCGAAGTTAAAGTTTTAAAAATGCGATTTTGGGCCGCCTTAGGGGGAGTTCGGTGCTCTTCTCTCGAAATGTTTAGAAACTAAAAGTTCTTGAAACGCAATTTCAAAGCATCTTTGTTGACGTTGAGGACATTCCCCCCGGAATTTGACCTTTTACAAAGTGTAATTTTTTTATTAATATTCATTTTATAGGTAGAGTATTAGTCACAAATGGTTGGGGATTGTTCCCTAATGCCCCCCCCCCGGACTACTGCCCTGGAGCCATGCAGCGGACGTACATTGCTTGAGGCTGTAAGTTTCACACCAACCTTTGAGATCCACTATACTTCCTCTTATAATTGACGCACCACAAAGAAGTCCTTTTAAATCCCGAAAAGATAGGTCTAGGCGGACGAGAACATCTTTTAGTATATTAAATACAGTCTTTGCTTTAGTATTTAGAGTTTCATAAAAGCCTGCAAATTTCTCAAAATTGTCACTTTTCTCATTGACCCTCGTTAAGCAAAAAGAAACTTATCTTCAAGCAAAGCATTCCTCAAGAAAAAGCATTCGCCATTCCCTCTAAAAAAAATGACTCACAAAAATTTTTCCTTATATTTTTCTATTCTTTAAATTTTTAGTTTATATTTCTGCAAAAGCGTGTTTTTTAAATCTTTAAAACTGTTATTTTATTTCACACATGCTTGAAATATATGTTATTTGTTGAGTACACGACTGAAGAAAGTTTTATTATGAAAAACACGAGCAATATTTTGCAACAAGTAAAATAGTCAACGAAGTACTTGATGAGTGATACAAATTATGAATTTTGATTACGATCACTTCAAATAAATTATTGAAAATTGTCAATGATGACTAAAATTTGTCAGTAACTCCCACAGTTAAGTCCACAACTTCTTGCTTTTCAGTGATAAAATTTTACTGATAGATTGCCAAATGTGGTAAACCTTTTTTTTCATTCAATGCAATCCAAGAGCACTCTTTGATGGGGATACTCCAAGGGAAGGTGGGGAGAAGAAAAAGAGCAAGTTCGATTGCCCTTTGAAGGGGTATCAAAACATGGCATCCCCTTCACATCTGTGAAGTCATCCGAGTGCTGACGGTCACCAGCTTAGTCGGCTGGGGTTTTCTGCAACAATCCCTGTTAATATTGTTCCCTTTTCCCGCAAGTCATAGGGAAAAAAATCTCTCTTATGTCCTTTCTTATAAACATACAACTGTATTTAAATGTCCGCTTTACGGGAGGGGTATTTTTTATTTCATTCATCATATGAAGGGTTGTAGTTGAAAGAGGACAATTGACTTGAACAATTGAATTTGTCAAGAGAGATTTGAAGGAGTTTGTTTGTGAAAGGTAGACATGTTGAGCTGATGTTTCTTTTATATGCTTGATAATATTTGGATTTGTCCCATCTCTATTAATAATAAAGTTGAAATTCTGGATTCTGGATCTCTATCCGGTTGTCCGCAATTCACATGGCGACTAGACCATTTGGCCGATTTTCATGAAATGTCGCACAGAATTAATATGTAGCATAAGGGTGTGCACCTCGAATCGAATTTTTAAAAATTCGATTTTGTTTTTTTTTTCTATTCCAATTTTAAGACCATTTTCACATATATTTGATAATATGGGGGAGAAATATTTCATTCACATTTTTAAGTTTTGGGTCACTCAAAAGCTTCGAATTTTCTGCATCAGATGAAGTTTGTTCGAAGTTTCTACGAGCATTAGGAGAGCTGTAGGAATCGTTTTAAAAAAAACCTAAGTCCAAGGCTCACCTTCAGCAAGTCAAACGATTCTAAATAATTAAACTTGTGAATAAAATCAAAAATTAAAGTTAAATGGAAATTATTTTCGAAGCGGGTATTAAATTTGTATGTTAGCATGGTTACGTCTTTTACTCCCTTTGATTGTTTTGTTACTTTTTAAAAAAAAACATTTATTTTCTTAATTTTTATGGAATTTCGTTCAGTAATTTATTAAAATATTGAATTACAACGTTCTTTCTATAGTGTTTAATGTTGGAAAAATGTCTTATTTTGCGTTTTAAACTAGGAGGGGGAAATTCCTTCCGTTTTAAAATATTTCTAAGGCTTTTGCTGGTTTCTGACAAGCTAAGCTTTGAAATCTGCCAAAAATATGAAGAGATGCCAAAAAGGGGAAAAAAAAAAATCTAACGCATAGTAGACGTTAACTATAAATACACAGGCGAACCGAATGACTTTTCAATATTTTACTACGGACAAAGCCGTGTGGGTATCGCTAGTACACAATTCGCAACTCCAGCGCTCGAATACGCTACCTTGCGGTGATTTACAAAATTAAAGAAAAAGGTAAAACATTGCGTTCCACGTGTATCTGTTGGTAAACATAGGCAGTTTGTTATAAGTGTTAATTAACGCATTCGATGTGTCTTAGATTGCTTTCAGCAACAGAAATTGTTTCGGCCCTAATTGTTATTTTCGAGCTTCTCAAAATAATGTTAGTTTTCATTAGTTCCCTCTAAAAAGTGAGGTGATTGTCGTAAATGGTAAAAGCGTAAACACAAGAAAACTCTGAATTAACAAACTTCGCATTTGCATAAAATTATCAACGAAAATGTTCATTTAATCGATGCATTTTTTTTTGAAAGAGGATAACGTAATACCAGGTAAGTTTTTTTTTAAAATTGTTTTGTGTGAATTTGTAAAAATATGGGTTTCTTTGAATCTTAAGCTCGAAAGAATGATTTGATAACATTAGCAGAAGAACTAGGGTTTTCATCTCCGCTTAGTTTAAAAATAATTAATTAAATTAACCTCATTTTACTGCAGCATTTAGTTGGAATGGGGAGTATGCAAAATATTTCCTTGAATATACTATCGTAGAACGAAATGAAAAATTATTAACGCTGGGAATTTTCATCGCCAAAATAATGCGATTATAGTTTAGGGTTATAGTTTTAGTATTGTGCGAGCAAAGAACCCTTGGCGAGATTTCGCATGTCAGTTATAAAACATTTTTAATTTTTATCATGTGTGAATTAAAATGATGGAAAGATTACACAATTCGATAAGTTTAAAGAAATAATGGAAGATCAATTAAAAAGAAAACTACCACCATGTATCCGTGAGAATTTTATTGATGATGCATGACAGAATGAAATCATAATTCAGAAATGAAAAACATACGAAACAGAAAAAAATTAAAATTAACTGATTCGGCAATTTGAGAAATAACTCAGCTACAAATTTAAAACAATTAGCGCTAGCCAACAAGACAAAGAAGTATCATCTTCCTCTTTTGATAACACTGGTAAACAAAGGTTTTGTTACGTGAAATATCTTTAGTGTTCTTATGGTCACAATGAAAATGTAGTTCCATCAAGAATTGATAAATATCGAATTCAACATCGGCGAAATGGCAACTTACAAGCACGAACTACGAAATTTTCATTAATATCTAACGTTTAGTAATGTTTCTTGTATTCTCATTTCTTTCTACGTGGACCAGAATATCCACAAGACTTTAGAAACTAATTTAAACAGAATAAAACAAAAAAGTCTTGCATACAAACAAAAATTACTAGACTTATTAGCATTTTATATGCTATGGCATGTGTTTGTTTTACCTTTTTCATCCGCCATTCGACGGTGGCTGCAGTGCTCTCGATAGTTTGTTGGAGTTGCGAATAAAGTAATTTTCTCCGAAATTTTTTAAAAATATTTTTCTTTTCTTTGATAACAATCAACTGTTAAGAAAAATAATACTTGATTTTTTTACATCTGCTAACTGAGGCAAACGGATTAAAATTTAATTCGTAACTCCAATAAACTATAGGGGGCACTGCAGTCACCGTCTAATGGCGGGTGAAAAAGGTAAAACAAACACATGCCATAGCATATAAAATGCTAATAAGTCTAGTAATTTTTGTTTGTAGCATGATTTTTTTGTTTTATTCTTTTGAAATTAATTTTTAAAGTCCTGTGGATATTTTGGCCCACGTAGAAATAAATGAGAAATCAAGAGGCATTACTAAATGTTAGAAATATAATGCAAATTACGTAGTTCGTAGTTCTGAAGCAGCCATTTCCACTATTTTGAATTCAATATTTATTAATTCTTGATAGAACTACGTTTTCATTGTGGCCATAAGACTGGCAAGAACAAGATTTAATTCCAGACAATTTAATTATATGACAAAACGATTGATTATCAAAAGAGGAACATGATATATCTTTGTTTTGTTTGGCAAGCGCTAATTGTTTTACATTTGTAGCTGAGTTATTTCTCATTTAATTCTGTCATGCTATGCAAATCACCAATAAAATTCTCACGGATATATGGTGGTAGTTTTCCTTTTGATTGATCTTCTATTATTTCTCTAAAATTTTTGAATTATGTAATCTTTCATCTTCCTACCGTTTTTATCTAAAAAAAAAAAAAACTATAACCCTAAACAATTTTTTGGCGTAACTGTTCAGCCGATAATGTGAGTAATAAAGTAAAGATGGCGCACTATTTTAGCGATTAAAATTCTCAGCTTTTGTTTTTGCTAGTTCAAATTCTAAACGTTCTTTCTCGGTTAAACAGTTTTCATTTTATGTTCAACAATATTTTTTGCATACTGTTGTTGGAATAACAAATAGCTACAGTGAAATGAGGTTAGTTAAATTAATTATTTTTAAGTAAGGCGGAGATGAAAGCCTAATTCTTTAGCTAATGTTATCAAGCCAAGCTTTAGGTTAAAAAAAATAATCATACAAATACCAAATAACACAAAACAATTGTTAAGGTAAAACCTGTAAAGTTGACCACCTGTCTATGTTGACCGCTTTTGTTAGGAACGGAATTAGCCCTATCTCATATAATGAAGGAAAACCTCTGTAACTTGACCACCTCTCTATCTCGACCACTTGTCTATCTTGACCACTAATGTACACCGAATTTGGTCTGGAGTATTGTAAAAAACCCTTTGTAAGTTGCCACTTGGTTTATTTTTTAAAACTTTCTTCAGCATATTATTTTATTTGATTATTTATTTATTTATTTATAATAATAACAATAATAATAATAATAAAAATATTTTTTTGATAGCTTTCAAAGAATGTTTTTAATGCTTTGATGACATACTAGCATTTTACTAACTAAACAGCAGGGTCATTCCATCCGAAATGAGCAAAATTCGCAAAAAAGTGGTGGCCGTATGGTAACAGATTTTTATGAAATTTGGTATACAGGTTCCTTTTATGCCTATATAAAAATATTTGAAATATTTTTGCTTAAAATTTTTTATTTAAATAGTTACATGCGATTGAAAATTGGTCAAATTGAACAGTATTCTCATAAATGCTAAATGTTGCACTTTTGAAGACATGTATCTTATTAACTATTTGATGAAAACATAAAAGTTATATGTTTTTGCAATCTATGGAGTAGGGTAATCAATCTGATATCAGTAAATTTTTCAAATTTATTATAGTTAACTTTTAACCGAGTTTCAAAAATGGAAATATTTCAATTTTCTCATAATTAAGCATTTTATTTTTTAAACTCAATCTTTAAGGAATGCATTAGCTTTGATGAAATTAATACCCAATAATGTGCTAAGTATCATAAAAGAAATACCTTACTTTTGAAGTTGTATTTTAACTCATTTGTCTTCAAAATCAGTTTTAAATTTAGTGACATTTTGAAAAATGATGATTTTTCCCTTCACGTACACACAAAAATTCAAATGAGGGAAAATTCAGACAACTTTAAAATTTTTCAAGAATATAGAGCTGTGTTTCTACTATTTGCTTGAAGAAACTCGAAATTGGTTTTTGATTTCCAAACGTAAAATAAAATTCAGAAAAATAGCATTTTCTTTCTGTTTTATGGATCAATCTATACAGGTTCGACGGATGGTTGCGCTCGATCATTTTTAATTTTTTTGAAATTCATATCCCTAAAAACTGCATATGAAAGATGTTTAAAACCACTTTTATTTTTTCTCTCAACTGGACCTTTGATTTTTCAGAGGTCATCAAAAATGATTTTCGTAGTCAAAAATGGGACGTTTAGACCTTTGCTTTTTTGCCAAAATCTATTTGAATTACATTTATGACAGTTAATTTAACGCTTTGATGTTAAAGTGCATAAGTTGATAGCCTTACATGTTGAGTTACGTAGCTGTACGTTAATAATTAAAATAATGGCAACAGGTTAAAATTCAAGACCAAATGTAAAAATTTTACTCATTTCAAAGGGGGATAACTCACGTAGGGGACGGAAACACAAAATGAAATACGGCAAAAACTAATCACTGGAACCATGCTAAAAAGAATATGTAACTATTGCTGTGTGTTTATGTACCCTTTATAGATTACAACCCCTCAAAAATCGGAAAAATGACAAAAATGACATTTTTAGATCCCCATAAAAAAGGGGGGTATTGAATTAAAAATAAAATTTCCTGGCCAATTGAATATTCATTATTTACCATTCAAGTAGTATACATGTTATACATATTGTTTTTTGTATTTGGTTTGTAAAAAAATACAGGTCTTTGAAATTAAGTAATTTTGCTAGTCAATTCACACACACTAAAACAGAAGTAAAAAGTGTGAAAACTTCATTGCACCTTCTTAAATTACGTATATTGTGCCCTATATAATACATTATACTGAAAAAACATATTGTAATTTTCAAAATAATTATAAAATATTTGGACATGAATGAGTAGTTTATACTGTATGGAACCTGTATGGATTGACCCTTATGTGAAATTACGAGAATTCAAAGAACTAGATAAACGACTAAATGATACAAAAACAAGTAAAATTTACATTTATTTCAATTTAAAAAAAAAGTACATTTCAGCATGTACTTCATAAACATGCTTTTGAGAAAACGAAACACGAAAGAAATGGTTAGTTTTGCTAAACTTGCAAAATAAAATGAAGTAATTAATGAAGTTTTACCTTAGTTCAAGTTACTCTAGTAACAAAAATACGCTGATAACAATGATTAAAATTTAGTAGCATCTAAAAGACACTTCAATATATTATGTAAAAAAAATTAGTAAATTTAGAGCATTCCCTCATCTTCAAAAAAACATCTGAAATAGAGGAAAAAATGAAATTTTTGGAAATTTTCGATTTTTTTAAGTACAATTTCGTCACCAAGAAATTCATAAACAGTTACTAAATTATAGCAGATAGCTACTTATAGATCGTTTTTCAATCTGAATCATTTTTACTGTTTTTTTTTCATTAAAAGAGCTAGAACAGTGATTTAAAATCTGAAGTAAATTGGCGAAATTTCAATCTTTGTTAATATCTCATAATCAAAAAAAAAAGATCCGAGTAAATTTTACTTTTCTCTTTCGCAATAGAGATTTGTTTATAGAATCGGAAATATTTATTTCTTAAGTGTACGTTTATAACTTATGGAGTTATTGAGTCACAAATTAGCAGCAGTGAACTCTGAAAATTTGAGCTTAGCGTAAGCATCAACTTCTACTTTCAATAACAAAGCAACAAACAGTTTTTAAACTTTCATACTCTGTATTTCCTCATAGATATGCATGGTTTACCTAAATAAAAATTTTCATTGAAATCTGTGACATGTCAGCCACAGCTGATTTGCTCATTTCGCATGGAATGACCCAGCAGCATAAAGCTTGTGCTACTCTTTATTCTACAAACTTGTTTTTCATTTGTTGTTCTATTTGAGATAGCTTTTTGTACTTTGTTCAAAGAAAATAGGTGTCAGTAGAAAAGTTCAAAGCCTTTTCTTTCAGTTCCAATACGTTGTGGCAACACAGGAATTCTGCTTAAAAGAGCAGGCTCGGATCTATACATTTTGGGCCCCCTGCAACAAAATATGTAGGGCCTCTCCCTAATGGCCAGCAGTGTCGATTTGAAAAGCGAATAAGCCTTAGTGCTAGTTTTTTTTTTCCTATTTTTTCATCAATTTCTAGGGCCGTTAACCCCTTTAAGGACGCAGTGCCCCTCGCACTGCGGGTCCGCAGATCTGGGCCTGCTAATGAGTAATGAGTAAACTTACATGTTTTTGGTGCAAGGGATTAAGAGATAGGACATTTTAATTTTGTCTTTATGAACTGGGAGAGTCGAGCTTGTTGCTCTTTGTGCTATAAGTTTTACATAAAAAGGCTTGAAAAAGAAAGTTAGTGGAATTTGAAATTAATAAAAAGTATGAAACATTAAAAGTAATTACCGCCCTTTATAAGTTGACCACCTGTCTAACTTGACCGCCAAAGTACTGCACCGCGAGTTGTCAACTTACACAGGTTTCACTGTACCTGATAAAATTTTATCCTCTTAAAAAAAAAAAAGAATTTTGACCTTTTGAATTCAAATTATGTTTTTCGCAATCATGAGTGTGTGTTTATGTAAGCATGTGTGTTTATGTGTGTGTGGGGATATGTGTGTTTGTGTGTGGGGGTATGTGTGTTTGTGTGTAGGGGTATGTGTATGTGTGTGTAGGCATGTGTGTGTAGGCATGTGTGTTTGTGTCTGTGTGCAGGTATGAGTGTGTGGGTAGTTGTGTGTATGAGTGTTTGTGTGTTGGGGAATGTGTATGTGTGTAGGCATATTTGTTTGTGTCTGTGTGCAGGCATGAGTGTGATGAGTGTGTGGGTAGCTGTGTGTAGGCATGAGTGTGATGAGTGTGTGAGTAGTTGTGTGTATGAGTGTTTGTGTGTGTTGGGGAATGTGTATGTGTGTGTAGGCATATGTGTTTGTGTCTGTGTGTAGGCATGAGTGTGATGAGTGTGTGGGTAGCTGTGTGCAAGCATGAGTGTGATGAGTGTGTGGGTAGTTGTGTGTAGGTGTAGGTGTAGGTGTCTGTATGTATGCGTGTGTGTACGTATGTGTTTGAGTGCGTGTATGTGTTTGTGTGTTTGTATGTGTTTGTGTATGTGCGTGTAGTTGTATGTATTTGTGTGTTCGTGTGTGTGTGTAGTTGTGTATGTATGCGCGTGTGTGTAGCATATGGATGCAACCTGGAGACGGTTTTCGCTATAGGAGCAGCATCGTGAGGAACCGGTCGACGGTGATGCTGCAGAGGGTGCTGGCGGGAAAATAAAATGATAGCACATCAAAAGTCAAAGGAAAGCAATAAGCAATCGTGATTGCTCAAAAAAAAAAAAAAAAAAAAAAAGAAATGCTTCGAACAGACGAGCATATTCGTTGTTACTTTCATGCCAATGCGAAGTTTATTAATCCATAGTTTTCTTTTGTTTACACTTTCGTCATTTACGACAATCAACTCACTTTTTCACTTTTTAGGGGGACATAATGGAAACTAACATCATTTTCAGAAGCACGAGAATACCATTTAGGGACAAAACAATTCCTGTTGCTGAAAGCAATCTAACACACATCAAATGCGAGAATGCGTTAATAAATATTCATAACAAACTGCCTATGTTCACCTCAACAGACACACGTGGTCAATTTTGTAAATCACCGCAAGGTAGCGTATTCGAGCGCTGGAGTTGCGAATACACTCACACAAAATAATTTCATTAATAATGATTTTTATTGGCATTTTTTTTCTTTCGTTAATCATGAGAGATTGATTTATTTGTTTTCGATTGGTATTTGAATACTACTTAAGGACACAAAAAACAGACTAATTAATAATGCGCCAATTTATAATCAGCATATAATACTGTTAAAGTCAGAGCATATTAGTATCAATTACAAATTTTAACTAAAAAAAATAAATATCTAACAGCTGAAAGCAAATTAATTATTTATTAAAGCATACTTGTGAATGAGAAGCCAAAACTGAAAGATCTGCGACTGAGGGGAAAAATTTTAATTTAAAACGATACAAGAGTTTGTGAGCGCTTTTTCGTCATTTCATTTCATCAACTATCCGTTTTTTCACTTGTTTACAATATAGCTTCTCAATTGCCCATCAACTCATTGCACAAAAATTAAGCTAAGTTATGTTATACATTAAAATAAGGACATTATATGTAGAAGTTTTTAATTTCAACTGTAAGATGGAAATTATCTAATACCAACCTATAGCTCTTCTGCAAACATCTAAACCCTGCTCACCACCAACTAGAGTGCTTTAAACCCCGCTAATAAGAGATAAGAATCAGATAGGCATCCATTTCTTCGGTCACTGTTTTTAAAATAATTTTTCTCTATTATTTTTTTGAAAACTTTCTGTGTGATTCTCTTTAAAATCATCAAATCATCATTGTTGGCTTCTAATAAAGATTAAGCTTTAAAAATTTCTCTTTTTGATTAAAGATCTTCATTTAGTTCCAGTAAATAAAATTCTATACTCCTTCTACGTTGATAAAATTCTTACAGTTGCCCTGATAACAAATCTTGTTTGATTTCTTTTATTAACTGAAACTCTTTTATTCCGCTCATAGTTTAAGAACTTCTCTTTCTTTTAGTTACTACAATTATTTAACTCTTTTATAGTAACTAAAACATTTCAGCTAGTTTCAATTGTTAAATCAATCTTTCAATTGAACATTTACAGATTGCATAGTAACTAAAACTACACTTTGTTTCACTTAATATCTACATTTCTTGGTTTTCAAACATTCTTCACAATTAAGAACCTTCAAATTCGCTTTGTATCTAAAACACTTAATTTTCTCATATTATACGAAATGCTTTTATTTCTCTTAGTTACAATAACTTTTCGTTTACAATTCTTACAGTTACAAATTTTTCTTTTAATGTTTTTTTTTTTTGGTAACTAAATATTTTTTAGAGACTAAGTTTTTCATTTTTAGTAGAAACCAGTTTTAAAGATTGCTCAGTAACTAAAACTTTTCAATTTCTCTTCGAAGTTTTTTTTTTCTTTCAGTTTTCCTTAGTGACTATAATTCTTTATTCTGTCTAAATTGACTTACAGTAACTCGCAAATGTTTTGAGACGATATATTTTTCCATCCTGATTTTTCCTATAAGCAATTTTTTTTAGGGAGCACATAGCTAATTAATAACTCCATAATGCCAACAAAATGCAATATTAGAATGATCGAGAGATATACACATGAATTAAAGATAACTCGGAAATTCACAAAAGCTCCCAAGCAGAAGTTTTGATACGATTCACTTCTTCTGGATTTTAATGAAATTAATCGTGTCATTTTAATGGAATACAACAATATTTAGTTTTTAGTTGCATATTCTTTTACTTTGAATTGGGCACAATGCATAGGCAGGGAAATAAACTCTTTCTTTCCAACATAATTAAACTTTACTATTATATGGCCAATAGTTCATTTTTAAATTTTAAACCGATCATAGTAGAGGAAATCACGTTTAGTTAATCTAGTTTAAAAGTCAGGAACGGTGTTTGAACCACCTTATCTGAGGGAAATTCCTCTGCTTCAGCCTCCGAGCCAGCGAAGCCCTCGCGTGGGTGTGACAATATTCCATGAATTTAGGTCAAGTATTAAAGCTAATTTTATCAGATCGTCTTAAAACTTTCTCTTTAACTTTTCAAATTAACATTTGATATTTTTAAAATTAACAATTTTCGCTCTAAATATTTGTGCACCATGAACATTGATTGTGAATGCAAATTACTGACTTAAATAATTAAGAAATGTTGCGCACAGAAAAAGCAAAATAAAAATTATGTATTCAAAAGATTGTCTTGTAAACGGTCACAATTGGTGTTGTACTGTAAATCAATTTACAGTTAGTTCTTTTTCATTGTTCGCATCTTCATCAGTATCGAAATAAAAAAATAATTTTTGTAAAAATGTAACATTTTTTTTTCAATAAAAGTAGAAAAAGAAGAAATGCGATCTAAACTGTTATGAAAAGTTTTTTTACGAAATGTGTGTATTTAATAATGACATAAACAGGTCCCTCATTTCCGCCCTTTTCAGAGTTGATCAAAAAATACGGGCCTGGATTTACAGCTCTTCATTTAAAGTGAAGAAGTTATTTAAAAATGTATGAAAATTTTTTCAGAAAACAAAATATTTTCCTTCAGTTCTAATCGTAGTTTTCTTAATAACACCTGCAATAACATTGAATGATTGACTTTGAACACAATGTTTACATAAGCGAAATATTAGATTTCCAGTTTCGTGTTTCAGTGTTTAAATAATATGCACAGTAACAGTATTAATAAATAGATTCTCACAGTAACAATAGTAGATGAAAGTGTATAAAAGACGATTAAGTAACAGAAGAATCCTTGGAGAATCAGTGGTACAAAAGTAAATTTTGTTTTCTATAAGGGTGTGTCTTGTCACGCCCCTTTATGCGAAGTAAAGGACTTCAGCTATGGATCCATCTCCACCCTCACTTGGCGACACAAATATCAATCTTCCTCAAACGGTGGTGAGCACTTCACTTATCCCTATCCGCATCTTGTCCGCTGAGTTGCCGAATCATCGGACCACGGTCGCGATAGAATGTTCAGCACAAAAGAACGATGGGGGACATATCAGCCCTCATCTCTGAATAGTTGGGGAAGGCAGAGACTCTTAACGCTTGATGGCATTCATTCGTGCGGGACAGAGTTTGTCCTTTTTTGCCATTTAGAGGGGAACTGAAGGTTACAGAGTGGTTTTGGGAATTGTTGACACCGTGACGAATGAGAAAGTGACCAGAGTCCAGATGCTTGGTCATTCTGCAGAGCAGGACATCTCAGATAATATAGACACAAGTTGAAAAATATTGACAGCATTACAGAATAATTTTAGTTTTTATTCAGACAACTTTCTCATCCTTGTTTTCTGATTTGAGATTAAGTCATGTTCAGTTTAGTTCTCCATAGAAAGGGAATAGAACGGACACGATTATACGAATTAGAAAAAAAACTTGCTCAATAAAGAATTAAAAATGAAAAGTTTCAAATAGTGGCCTTATAGATTATTTCGTATCCCTAGAACAGGCAAAAATAAGAGTTTTAAAATAAAATCTCTTCAATGTTATTAAAAAACAGTTTTTTTTTTTAAATTCTCACTTTTGCAATGCCAAATTGCATTTTGTAAAAACCAAGAGAAAATCATAAAAACCATATATTTCCAATGTACGAGTATCTTTGCTCTGATAATACGTAATAGTCAAATTCTTGAATACTTGAATCAATTGCAAAATGAACAATGAAACTTTTTCTGAGAATTTTCTTAGAGCAGCCTGCATTGATGAAATAGTGTAATTATCTTCATTTAATTTTCTGCGTCGGAGATTTCTCTTTCAATTCAAAAACGCCCAAATTCAGATGCTGCGGTCCGATAACGTCATTTAAATATTGAACTCAACTAAGATTGGACTTAACTAAACAAAAGAGGTGACTCTTAATTCTCACTCTATGGTAACCAAGATAAAATTTAAAGAAAATGCTGATGATATTTCAGATATGTAGTATTCAGTAGACAGTTTTCGGGGACTACTGTTATTGATAAGGTTAGTGGAGTTTAAGTTTCAATGACAAATTAAACACTACTTACTAGCCTTCTATAAAATTACAATTATTAATGGATACGTTTTACGTTTTACCACACATGACACAGATTTTTCGGGAATGTCATGAAATATAGCAATATAGCTGGCCTAAAGTTCTTTTGGAATATTTACAAAGATCACAAACAAACTCGTATGTAGTCATTTTTCTTCATCCATGCCATACATAGATGCACAAATGTAAAAATGAGTAACACTGCCTATTGAAATACATGAAATACACCGCCAGCTCAGTCATTTCCAGCCGAGGACTGCAGTTTCGTGCTTATTAGCACGCTGGAAATGACTGAGCTGCCGGTGTGTTTCATGTATTTCTGCTTTAGCCCTGGCTATGGGGCGGTAATTTACTGAACTGCCTATTGGTTTGGCACATATTTTCATATCTTAAAACATGCTCTTTCTTAAGGTCAATAGACAATTTTACTAACAGAGAGCCTAAATTACTTATGCTAACAAATTCAAAACTCTGACTTTCGGATGGTCAAAAATTGTAAATATCTCAGCAAGGTTCCTTCGGAAGTTCAACCTATTTCATCACACTAATGACAACTACCAGCGGATTAATAGAGACAACTACCACTGCTCTACAACAGCAGTTTGCGAAAATGTCGCGAGTTAGGCCGCTGTGGCTGTTATGTCCTACCTTTGCCACTTAATTTAATATTGTTGCTCTTCGAAATCATGTAAACATTGGCGGATTTAGGCTGTGATTTCTGGGTGTGCAACAATATAGCAGTGGCGTAGATGGGAGGGGCGGAGAGAGTGGTCCGCCCGGAGCGGCGATTCAGCACTTTTGGTGTGAAAAAAAAAGCAAATGAGGAGATCGTACTTTAAATCTAATACGGGAGGCAAAGGGAAAAAAAAAAAACTTTGAAATGTAAGGTTTTGGTATGACTGAACGGCCATTTCAGTGTTCAAAGTTGAAATATTTCCGTAGTGAGCCCTTGAACCTTCCTCATTCACTTAATGTCCTTAAATTGTAATTCAACACATTAATTGTATTTTTAAGACTTAAATTTTGGAAAATATTCAAATATGTAATATCAAATATATTTCTGAAATATAACATCTGTTTATGTATATAAATATCAAATATATTTCTGTAAAAGTTGTTTCTTTGCCAGTGCTGAACTAATGCAGGGAAAACAAATTATTGGAACTTTGTTACGGAATAAAAGCTGACTCTCCATCGCCCCCAAAAGCTTAAACTGACTTCAGTTTTGATAAAGATTCGGTAGAGAACCAAATTCCGCCAAAAGTTACTTTTAACTGCAATTTTTGATGTAAATTCAGAGTATTTCTCCGGTTCCCCCTTTATCTTAATTTTTGTAGGAAGAATACGGATTAAATTAGTTTCCCTTTGCTACCTTAAATGAAGTTTTATATTTTGAGCGATAATTTTCAGTGCTTTAATGTATTAGATATGTCTCAATGAAAAGGTGGCAAATAGAGGAACCGCACTGGGCGACAGAAAATGTAGCTACGCCATTGAAATACAGGTGATGGGGGGGGAGGTTACAGCACTGTAAATGGCGACTAAAGCTGCTATTTTGACGGCAAAGGGGCCTATTTTAATGACAAAATACAGATTGTAAAATACAGTGACTATTTTAGTAAGTGTAACTAAAATTCGTAAAAAATCTAGTTTTTTTCCTCCCAAAAGAAAAAATTTTTAAAAAAAAATTAAAAAATCGCTTTTAAGTTTACTCTCTAGTTACCATGGAAAAAAAGGAAAAGTTTTACCGCGTATAATTTTTGAAAACAATCGTTTTAAAAAGTGGGAAAATGAAATGTAATAAAACATTCACGACCAGAAAAAATGTGAAATTTATATTTTTGTATAAAAAAAGTTTCGCAAAGTTTCGTCGCAATCGTAAAAGATCGCAATTTTCGTAACGGTATCGTTTTTGTGAGTGCAATTTTTGTAAAGAATTAGTTTTTGCAAACGCGATTTCTGTTTCTCAACTGCTTCTTCTTCTTTTTTTTTTAATTGTTTTTTTGGTTCTTAATTTCTTTTATTCGTACTATAAATTCATTAAAAAAAAAAAAAATGATAACTATTTTTTTTGATCGGAAATATGAATATGACGCTTCGAGCTCTTTTTCTACAGTCACTCTTTTACTGTTGTCTTTAATATTAACAGTCAGACAGTGAGAAAAATATAATAGAATGTGTCAGTGCTGGTTTCTCTAGTGTTTATTCAAGTTTGGACTAAAATTTGGAAAATATGTTTTAAAGTTCTCCTTTTTAAAGGTTGTTTGGAGAAAATTTACCCTACGTTGATCTGTCCAACTTCATGGCATTAAAATGATATAAATGCTTTTTTGTTTTAAATAGGAGACTATTTTAGAAATTATTTTCTGTATCTGGTGACTATCTTGGAGACTATTATTCATATTAAAGGCAACAAAAGCAATTAATTTTAGTAGCGGAACTCAGTGATAGCACTGCCCCGTCCCTTTCAGAAAAATTTGAAATTTTACAATGGGAATGTTGGTTTTTAATTGATTTCAGAGTGATTTTATTGTACTGTTTACTGGAATGATGTGTAAGGACTTTATATCGTTTTTATGGAAGTGCATCACAATAGCCATATTTTTTGACTTTATTAGCCATGGTTGTTTCAAAGAAAAAGAAAATTGTAATTTTATACCAATAAATATCAAATTGCAAAAGATAAATTTATTATATAATACAATACTGAAAAATAATTAAAGAAATGTTTTTATGTGATTTATGTAATTATTTATCATCTTTCTTTTTTTTAATGTAGAAATACTTTTTTTTAATTCGTGTGGCACAACTTCCCTCGCACTGGCAATGTGTGGTGACCGGGTCTCACAATAAGCTGCCTATTATTGTAATTTTGGGTTTGCTTTCAAATAAATTAACTTGCATTTAGCTGTAGAAAAATATAAGTTGTTTTACAAAATTCCTGAGGAGATATATATATATTTTCTCCTGATAAAATATATTTCATTTAAATTTTCTTTGAAAATCCAACCGAAATTGCTGGGAGTGCGGTGCACCCCCTGGCATCTCCGTAAATTTGCCTATGCATGTAAAGTCGCGCCCAATTTCTTTCCTGTTTTGCGCTGACGGTTCTTTCTTGTTTCAAGCTCTGTGTCCTTTCTTGTTTTGCAATGAGTGTTTTCTTTCTTTTGCGCTGAGTGTTATTTCTTGTTTCGCGCTGAGTGTTATTTCTTGTTTTGCGCTAAGTATTCTTTCTTGTTCTGCACTGAGTGTTATTTCTTGTTTTGCGCTGAGTGTTATTTCTTGGTTTGCGCTGAGTGTTCTTTCTTGTTTTGTGCTGTGTGTTCTTTCTTGTTTTGTGCTGTGTGTTCTTTCTTGTTTTGTAATGTGTGTTCTTTCTTGTTTAGTGCTTTTTCTTGTTTCGCACAGCGCGTTCTTTCTTTTTTTGCGGTGAGTGTTTTTTCTTGTTTTGCGCTGAGGGTTCTTTCTTGTTTTGCGCTAAGTATTCTTTCTTGTTTTGTGCTGTGTGTTCTTTCTTCTTTTCCGCGAAGAGTTTTCTTGTTTTGTGCTGTGTGTACTTTCTTGTTTTGCGCTGAGTGTTATTTCTTGGTTTGCGCTGAGTGTTCTTTCTTGTTTTGTGCTGTGTGTTCTTTCTTGTTTTGTGCTGTGTGTTCTTTCTTGTTTTGTGCTGTGTGTTCTTTCTTGTTTCGTAATGTGTGTTCTTTCTTGTTTAGTGCTTTTTCTTGTTTCGCACAGCGCGTTCTTTCTTTTTTTGCGGTGAGTGTTTTTTCTTGTTTTGCGCTGAGGGTTCTTTCTTGTTTTGCGGTAAGTATTCTTTCTTATTTTGTGCTGTGTGTTCTTTCTTCTTTTCCGTGAAGAGTTTTCTTGTTTTGTGCTGTTTGTACTTTCTTGTTTTGCGCTGAGTGTTCTTTCTTTTTTTTCCGCTGAGAGTTATTTTTGTTTTGTGATGTGTGTTTCTTCTTGTTTTCGTTGTATCCGCTTTGGCCTAGTAGCAAGGTACTTGCCCAATGTATATGAGATACACCATTCGTTATCATTACTGCATTAACGAGTAAATATAGAGGGTAGCAGAATCAAACGATATTTTAAATGTTGCATAATCGTGACTGAAATCATTTTTGATATTTTCAAGTGATATCAAGAGTAACGGCATGTACTAATGAAAACTTTATGGTTAACACTCTGCTGAACTCACCACAAATTTGCCTTAGAAAGTTTGAGAATCTGATTTTTTCTTGAAATCAGAAATAGTTTATGAAAGGAAAAACTCTTTTTAAAAATGTAACAGTTCTTAAACTATAAGTATTTAAATTCATTTTTTGAAAATAATATGAACGTAATCTTACGTTCGTTTTCCTTTAACAACTACCAGTGAACTCTTTTACCCACATATCGTTTATGCTTATAAGGAAAAAATTTCTTCTTTATAAATAAACGTTCCCAATTTTCAATAATTAGCAAAGACATAAATGATAATTTCACACTTAAAGGAGTAAACATTTCAAGCGATAAATGCTACTACATTTGCAACATTAATAAAGACCCTTTTAATATTGCAAACCTATTATTCCAGCAAAAACTAGTAACATCAGTCTGTTTCATCTCGATAAGTGTTGCCATCATTTTTCAAACGAAGTCGTAAAGCTAAAAGTCGAAGGCCAAAAACAAAAATCCAAGTTTCTTCTTAAGTTATCAAATTCTTCAAATTTGCGTTCGCTTAATTTTGAGCTCCAATCGTCATGGAAATAACTGCCTTCTTATCTTTTCTCCAATGAAGCTTAAAAGTTGAAGTTAATCCTCTGCGGGCCGAGGCTCGCTGATAGCACCATTTAGAATTACGTCACATCATGTTTGCATTGTAATGTATGCAAGTGGATTATGAAGAAGTGGGATGAAATGAAAAAAAAAAAAAAACCACTCTGTGAATCGATACTTAGAACAGGTACGACTTTGGACCATAAGGGGTTTTTGGAGAGGATAACATTTGACTTAATAAGACCAGCGGTGTTACAGTAAATGTTTTTCTTGATCATTCGTAAGTAATTAATTTAATACATCGAACACATTTTGTTATGCGACGGTTTTATAAAGGTTTTGTACGTATAAGTTTTAAAACATACGGCAGGTGTTGAAGAACTCAAATTTGCTCAAAAAATAAAACCGGTGCAGCATAAACAACTTTTTGAGTGAAAATATGTTATATAGTATGTGCGAAACATGATTTTTTAACTTTAATAAGTTAAAAAAACACGTTTCAAACTTGGATATATATTTCTTTCAATGATTAGTACCAACGATATTCACACATCAGTCTATTTATGCTGAAGTATATGAAGTTTTATTTCCTAGAGAACTGATGACTCTAAGTAATTCGCAAAAAGACTTTTTACTCCCTTTTACATAGTAGAAGAAGTATTGCCACCGCGAAAAGTTTTTTACTCAAATTTCTAGCTACTATTTCCTTTTACCTACCCCTATTGAATATCGAGTGTTTTTTCGGTCCAATTTTCGGAAATTGATAACTATATTTTCTTTTTAATCATGAATGTTTCATCTTCTATTGCTCTTTGTACCAGCGGTTTAAGCCAATTTTGGTTCAAATTTTTGGAATTTGATAACTATTTAAATTATTTTTTTCAAATAAGGAATGTTTCATCTTCTATCTCTCTAATATAAAATTACTTAAAGTTGAGTTTTATTTTCAACTTAAGTAACGCAACAACATCAAAAGCATTTGATCAGTCTGTATTCGTTAATACTGTAACGGATCCGGTGCGACTTCCAACTTTCTTGAAAGAACGACACAGTTCTTGATTAAGAATACAGGAAATTTATTTACACTATGTACCGGGAAAATCGTCAACAACTGCTAAATTAATCATTAGCAATTAAGCAAATATCACACAACACTGTAAACTCAACGGTTACACACGTATTTACTTCCAAATACGAAAACAACACAGTGAAATGCCTCGCAATAAACAGAGCTAATACACTCTCAGTACAAATTCTCAATCGAAACTAACTCTTTATCATGCATAACAGCTTTTTATATACACCGAAAGGGATCTCTCAAGTATTCCAGAAAATGCTACACCGTTCCACACTTTCTTATTTCTTTTCTTTCACAAATCTTATCAATGAAAAAATAAGGGCCATATACTTCAGCCGAATGTATAGGGGCTGTATATTCATTGCGGGAAACTATTTACAGGTTACGTTGCTACAATAATAACTATTTACAGAATTTGTAACAATACTGACCTTTGCTAGCTAAACATAAACGTAAGGGTATACTGAGAGGTGTCATTAGAAAAATATTCGCTACGACGAGAAAGCTCAGCATTGATTCGTAAAACGGATACTATGTCTATAAGAATTTATTCCTGCATGGGAAAATATTTGATTATTCGAGAGTCATCAAATCGTTTTCCATGGTAAAATATTTAAAAAAAAAAAAAAAAAAGCGCCGAAATCACATTTAATCGGGTATAAAAATACAGAGCATATGAGGGGCTCCAGAACAAGTAGCAAAGCATAATTTGACACACCAAACTTCTCTGATTTCTCTTACCATAGAATAAATCAGGATTAGCTCGAGTATCCCGTGTCCACCCTTCACAGGGAATCTAATAGAAAAACAACCCACTCCATGCTTCATTGGTCGGGGGTGAGTCAGGACTCCTTTTTATAACGGCCCATAAATTGGAAGACCTCCTCAGTTTCTAATTTGGCGAACATGCTGTTTGCTTGGCTTTTGTTTTAGGGTTGCTTTAATTGAACGAGATTTTGATTAAGCATGCAATCTTTTGCTGAAACAAATGATTTTGTGTCATATTTATTTGTTTTGAAATAGCAATGATTCGAAATATTATTTTAAAATTTAGCTGCAATCTAAACTTGAAGGAAAAAACTTTTAAATTTCTAACAAATTAAACAGTGTGATTTTTGTGCGAAAAAAAAAAGATAGGGAAATATTTGAAGATAATTGAGCTTTTTCAAAATGAACAAATTGCTAATTTGTTTTAAAAAATACAGCACATTAAAAAAGAGTAATGCATTTCATAATAAAACTTGTATTAAAACGTTATTTTTAATTTTTTGCAGTAAATTTGCATTTAGAAAGAATATTAATTAAATAAAGAAGAAGAAAATTTTCTCTTTTTATGGAGTAATGTGAAAAAAAAAATTTCCTATTAGATATTAAAAATTATTTTTGATCAAATGAATGAATAAATAAAAGGATGAATGAAGAAATGAAAAGATAATGAAACAATAAACGAATAAATACATGGATATAAGAGAAGAAATAAGCAAGTGAATAAAATAGGAATGAATAAGGAAATAAGAGAATAAACGAATAAATAAGTAAATTATTATTTGAATGAATCTAAATACAAATGAATACGCAAGTGATAAATAGATGATTGAATAAGTAAACTAAACGAACTATATTTCACTTTGCTTCATCAACTTTGCCACTTGTACTTGACTACTTGAGCAAAACATTTAAGAAGTAAATAAACTTAACATTAACTAAATGAATACAGTACCAAATATTAGTAGGTCTCAAATAATATTTAAAATGTTAATAACAAAAACTTTATCATTTTATAAAAATAATCTTTTACTTACAACAAAATACTACAATATGAGTACCAATTCTTAAAAACTGTACGTATTATATCATTGGTCTTCAATGCAAAATTTTCCATAAATATATAATGAAAATATTATTAGTTATGTGGCGCAAAAACAGTAAATATTTCATTATTTTACTTTACTCTGCTATTTCATTTTTACCTGCTATTTTTTTTTTTAAATCTAAGTGGGAACAGCTAAAAAAAGTGCTATTTTGTGGTAGGCGACTATACAACAAAGCATCTATTTCATTAAGTCTTACACATTAAATATCAATTAAAACTCAGCAGAATCCTAGCGAAAAATATTATTGTAAATGCTAATTTACATATCCTCATATAAATAATAGCTGATGATCGAGTAACACGCGTGTTTCAAGAATGAAATTCACGCCATGGCATGACAATTTGATAATATGTTTCAATGTTTAACCTGCAGAAAAATGTTTTATTTTGACGCGGCTGAACTGGATCCGGTATCTAGTATATTGACTGTTTTACTGGTAAAACTGTCATTTAAGGAGAATGAAGAAACAAAAAAATGGTCAACAATTAACGCTATCTGCTGAAGTTAAGGGTTAATCCACTGGAGTTTAAAATTTCAACTATCAAGATATTACCAAACAGGCAATTGCTTCGTTCAAATGTAGAAGCAATTTTCATCCGTCATGCCTTGAAGGGCAACTTTTAAGTATTATTATAAAAACACAAGGTATGGAGAAAAGTATGATAAAAAAAAGTTTGTATGCCATGACTTTCACGAATCTTATCGCTCAATGTTCAATATTAATAGTACGTTGCTACCTAAGAAGAGACCCAAAATGTGACTAGCTGGTTTTAAAAGTTTCATTTTAAAATTTCGGCTTAAAACGTGAACAGGTTAAACTACAACTGCTTTGTTTACACGATTCAAAAATGCTTTTATGTAAACATATTCAGTTAACTTTTGAATTTAGTAGTATAGATGTTTAGCCAATGCGTTGAAAGAGTTGGCTGCTTTTCAGCCACTCGTTTTGCAATTGCTCTGTTCTTCGAGGGTAGTTTTGTTCAACTTAGTTTATATAGGTACCAGCCACAAAAGAGCACATCCATGATGACACCGCTATAGCTACAGCTATTTAAATTTAATCCAGGAAAAATAAATTTAATTTTTGGTCTTTCTCTTAAAATGAAATAACAAGATTGAAAGAAAAACCTTTTTTCGATATAGATTTACAAATCGTATTATTTCTAAGAAGATACAGTCGACTCCCGCTACAGTGCGATTCGACTTACGCGAAGTGGCTATAACGCGAATTTTTCACAAGTGTTGAATTTTAATTTGAAAAATTCGCTTTAGATCTACTAAAGCGAATTTTTCGCCCACACCACGAATATTTTTGGAAGGAAGTATCAGTTCCGTTATTGGCTACTAAATATTGATTTCGTGAATGTTATTACATCTCTTTAAGCATCACTGACAACCAAAGTTCCCATACCAAACTAGTCAAGTGCATCAAATAAAGGCTCAGCATCTTTCATTTATTTTTTTTTTCATTCTAAATATAAAAGTTGAAGAAATATAATGGCACCTTAGTGTCACCTTCATCTAAACTTTGTGAATATGGGAAGAGAAAGAAAGTTTTTGATTAAAAAAAAAACTAAGATTCTCGAGATGCTTGAACAACTGCAAAACGTCGACGGTATAGAGCGACAATAAGTATGAGTGAATCTTCTATATGTACAATTAAAAGTCAAAACAAGAAGATATCCGTAAAAGTTCATAACTTAGTTTCAATATTGAAGCTTGCAGATAAGTCTAGCAATCCATCCATCCATCCATCCACTATAATATTAAAATCTGTTCGCGTCCGTCTGTCTGTCTGTCTGAAGATCGATCTTCTCGAGAACCGCTGCGAATCGAGAGTCAAACGAGATACCGATCAATTCGAAATTTTCCAAAGAAAACAATAGGACCAATCTCGTAATTGTGTCACATTAATTAGCGGAGATATTAATTAAAACGTTAATTAACATAACGTTATTCAGGAATTTTTATTTCTTTCCTGTTGCCATTTTGCATATGCGTGAGCAAGTAAAATTCTACTAACTGTTTTAAACATAGACTAATAATAAGAGTAGACCGAGCTTTCCCATACTTGCTGATGAAAAAATAGACACATTTAGTGGTGACGTCAGGGGTTGCCAGAAACTCGGGGAAGTTTCCAATCATGCCGTTGCTATGCGCGTTGCTAAGTTAGAAACAACATAGGATCTTCGTACGAATAGGGTTAGAGCGATGTTTAATTGATGGTTTCTTGCCAATTAAATGCTTAAATAATTTTTTTTAGTGGTTTCAAGTTACATATAAGCCACCTGTAGACATCATTTGACGAATATCGATAGTTTTTACATGTAATTCGGGTTAAAATTCGACAAAACATAGACTTATGGGGAATACAAGTGTGTTTTCTAGAGTTGTACACTCTTCTTATTGTTATTTCTTTTTCTTTGGGTGGAGGGGAACAGCTCCGCCATTTGAGAGGGTCTGGAAAGACATTGCCCCCCCCCTCCCCCGCTTTCAGAAAATTGCTGTATTTCTATAAATTTTGCGCAATTTTTTGTCTTTCGATGCAATATGCATTGACTGTATATGATTTAACCCCCCCCCCCCTTTGCAGAAAAATTTGAAATGACGGGACGAGGGAGATACATTTTTTTAAATCCTGTTTAAAGCTTTCTAAGAATTTGATTATAATTATTTTCTTCTGGCGGGATTTTTTTTTTTTTAATGGTATAAGTAATTTTTTCTTTGGGGAAGGAGAATTTTTCACTTTTCTCGATTGTGATGCTTGTTTGCATTGAAATTATTTTTTTTTTCGAATGGGAAGGGGGGATGTTAGGTTACATTGTCCTTATTCTAATGCGAGTTTGATTGGGATATTTTAGTTCAAATTTTTTCTTCTGCGAGAACACACACGTAATTTAAGTTAAACTCCAATTGAGCTCTATTCCGAATAGGAATAAAAACTAGCTTGAAGAAATTGATAAAATTCCCATTGAACCTAGAAAAAAACTAATATGTATATCCTTGTCCCCCCCCCCAAAGAGCAATTACTTAAAATTACGCGCAGCAAGAAGAAATATCCCCTCCCCCCGAAGAAAAAAAGAATTTAATTGAACTATGAATTGCAAATAGTAGAACAAACTGAAATTTTCAGTGTATATTTATGTATATTGATATAAAAAATATGTATAACAAGTAGAGTAAAGTAAAAATCCCCGCCTTGGAATACAAAAAAAAAAAAAAAAAAGATTAAAATACTCGTGACAATTTGAAGAAAACACGCAATTCTCCCTTTCCCCCAAAGAGCCCGAAGGAATAGAGTTTCATTAAAATATGCATTATTACTGGAACAAATGCAGAAAAATTCTCCCCCCCCTCCAGGTATCACTGACTAGGCTGACATGGTCTCTCGTCTTCTAAAGAAAAGAATGCATACAATTCAATTAAAACTACTCCTCTTCCTAAAAAAAAATACAAATACAAATACAAATGTGACGACCAGCAACAGGCACTGGGCCCAGCTAGGCTGGTCCTAGTCAATTAATTAGTCCCCAATGAAGATCAATGGCCCTCTTAAAGCTATCCACTCCCTTGCTCATTACCGCCTCTTCCGGTAAGCTATTCCAAGTGCCCACGACCCTGCTAAAGTAGTAGTTTTTCCTGATTTCCAAGTTAGCCTGAGATTTAAATAGCTTAAAACAATGACCCCTTGTCCTGCTTTCCCCGCAAAAATTTAATCCATTTACATCTTTCATTTTGACAAATTTAAATAACTGAATCATGTCTCCTCTGACTCTCCTTTGCTCCAGGCTATACATGTTAAGCCTATTAAGTCTGGTATCATAATCTAAATCTGAGAGTCCCCTTACTAATTTAGTTACCCTTCTTTGAACCCTTTCCAATACAAAAATATCTTTCTTCAGATAAGGCGACCAAAACTGAACAGCATACTCCAAATGAGGTCTTACTAAACTCCTATATAAAGGCAGAAGAACTTTCTTAGATTTGTTTGAAATAGATCTATTGATGAACCCAAGCATTTTGTTGGCTTTGTTACTAGCAATACTGCACTGTTGACTAAACTTGAAGTCCTGATTTATAAAGACACCCAGATCCATAACATTTTCTGCCTGATTTATGACTGAACCCTGTAAACGATATCTCATACGCTTATTTCCATGACCTAAGTGTAGCACTTGACATTTCCCTACATTAACTGCCATACCCCATTTATCTGCCCACTTAGTAATATGATCTAAATCCTCTTGCAGCTGTTTTACTTGTTCTTCATTTTCGACAATCCCCATAACTTTTACATCGTCAGCAAAACAATTCATGCTTCCAGAAATATTTTCATTGATGTCATTCATAAATATAATAAACAAAAGAGGCCCTAAAACTGATCCCTGAGGAACCCCACTTAAAACATCACTCCAATTCGAATGATTTCCTCTCACAACTACTCTTTGCTTCCTACCAGTAAGCCAATTTCTAACCCAAAGTAAAGTTTTTCCTCCTATTCCAATGTCAGCTAATTTGCTGAGAAGAGCAACATGCGGTACCTTGAGCGTACGTAGAGTCAGTGGATTGGCGTTCTATCGACTTCGGACCGCACATTCGCCGACAGTAACAGAAGAATTATTCATTGAAATATCTATGAATTGTTTTTTCATCAATATGAGTTACTGTACAAGTAACTCATACTGTATAATTAAATTTCGCTCTAAACTTTAAAAGAAAAATCTCCCCCCCCCCCCCAAGTCATGATATTTCAAATTTCCTAGAAGGGTAGGGTACGTGCAAAAAGGAAATAGTCAATGTACGAGTATGTTGCGTCGAAAAACAGCAAAAATTACGCCAAATTTATAGAAATACAGTTATTTTCCAAAAGGCATGAGAGGGGCAATACTTCTCCTGATCCTCTCAAATGTCGGACCTGTCCCCCTCCCCCCCAACGAAAAAGAAATAACAATAAGAAGAGTGTATAACTCTAGAAAACACACTTGTATTCCACATAATTCTATGTTTTGCCGAATTTTAACCCGATTCACATGTAAAATCTATCGATACTCGTCAAATGATGTCTACAGGTGGCTTATATGTAACTTGAAACCACTAAAAAAATTATGTAGACCATTTAATTGCCAAAAAACTATCAATTAAACATCGCTCTAACCCTATTCCTACGAAGATCCTATGCTGATTCTCCCTTAGCAACGCGCATAGCAACGGCATGATTGGAAACTTCCCCGTGTTTCTGGCAACCCCTGACGTCACACTAAACGTGTCTATTGGTTCATGGATACATCATGTGACTGGTGGAAGGCTTGGCGAAAACTTTGGCGGCATGGTTGCTAGATCGCAACATTATCTATAGTTTGGCACTCGACATGTATTTTAAGACGTAATATATTTTCATTATAACTTCTTTTTTTCAGGTGCAGAGATTGAACTGTTTTTCTTTTAGTTATGCATTATTTTGGTATTAGTTTTTTATCAGTTTTCAGTAACTTTTATTTCATTTGGAACTGCTACGTCAGCGTTGGCGTGAACGTAATGGTGTAAACATTTTGCGTTAACGCAAACATGTACTAATCGGTATCTTAAATTGAAATTTTAGGTAAAAATCTTACCGTTTGCCGATTCTTTTTGGGCGCTTGCATCTTTAATTGCTTAGAGAGTTATTGAAATTGACTAAAGAAAATGCACAATACGATCTAAACAAAAAGCTCACTATATTAACAAAATATTTAAAACTTAGAATAACAAATTTACAAATCGGACTTCATAAAAGATCATTCTTCCGTGTTCCATCAATTCTATTTATTTTATTTCTCGCGAGCGTTGATCGTCTGCTACGATCAACGCCCGCTGTTGCTAGGATATCCACCAGTCACATGGTTTGGTTTATGAGCAGCAAAAGGGTTGCCATAGCTCGGTCTACTCTTATTATTAGTCTATGGTTTTAAAAGATATTTTTTTGGCTGCTGTCCAAATCTTAAATCAACGTTTCCATTTAGAATTTCATTTTAAATTAGTTCAAAATTGGTTGCCCTATTCGGACAACCTTTTATTTTATCGTCTGTCCTTTTTTTATTTTTTACATTCAACTTTCTTAACTCTTTTCAGCATATGAAAGTTGTTTCTTTAGCTATGTTTATTGATTGTAGTGTAAGTTTATCATACACCGGCCTCATAATATAGTACACTTAGTATGTGCGACTAATTATGTTCATTTTGATGAACTTTTTCCCGTCACATGGGTGAGTTTTCGAATTGTAATAACTCTCTTTTTCCTTCCTGTTTCTATTTTTAAAATACAGTTTATATCGTTAAAAGAACGTGTTAAATTAAGATTAATTGGATTTTTTTGTGAAACAGATTTGAACAAAAAAGATTGTTTTTAAGGATTTTAACTAAAACAAAATTGGAATCTGATGACTTGGTATTAAATTAATGCTTATTGGTAGTTATTTAGTCTTGGTGCTTTAGTTTCACGTAATCAACCAAAAAGTGTGTGTCATTTTGTGTAAAAAGCTGATTGTAATTGTACATAAATAGTTCAGATATAGTCTATCAGTTGTAATTCATTTTAACGTGAGCACAGATTATAGTTGATAATGCATATCTTTTCATCTTTTGTGCTAATTGAAAATACTCATAACTTATATCATTGATAACTATGATTAACGTTATAGAGATTTTGCCAAAAATATGCTCTACTGGTGTTTTGCAAACCTTGCATTACGCGTATTTATTTACTCCTTAGAGCTTTAGAAACTGATGTCAAAGTAATACAAAAACATCAATTGGACATCTTTCATTTTTAAGTAGCCCGTGCAACGCCGGGCACGCAGCTAGTAAATATTATGAAAATGGAAGCTGCTCTTATATTGTGGATTAATAAAGAGGTGAGAAAGAGGAGATGTTGCCACAAATTGAACAGTTATAAAGGCGAAGCAAACGTATTTAAAAATGTATTCGATAAGAATAACGATCTGATCATGGAGCATAAATCATCACTACCTTCATTTTTTAACTCTTAAATATAATTACTGTATCTACTGTACTATTATAGTGCATCATTTAAATTTTACTACATGCTGTGCGTACCATGTTTTTTTATTTTATGTCTTTCATTCCCATTGGTCATTAATTTTGTTCATCTTAAAGTATTTCATTTTGAATAACAATTTTTTTTATTTGTTAAATACAGTAAATGTTCAATTCTTTATGCAAGAAACTGTATTGTATGGTTAAGGAGTGCTTTAGAGCAGTTTGAGGGGTGTTTATGAGTGTCTAAAAGTATTTGGTATGCTTTAAAAAATTTGTATGCATATATTTTTCCACAACGCGAAATTTCGACTTACGCGAGGAGTCTTGGAACGCATCCCTCGCGTAAGTCGAGACTCGACTGTAATCCCCAATTTACGTAACTTTATAAAGCATAAAACATACATAAATGCCTCTATCTTCTGTTAATGTTCAAGTCATAAGTCATTTTGTCAACCTTAAATTTTCACAAAAAAAAAAAAAAAAAGTTTCATTTCATGGATGTTTTTTGCTTCCTCTAAAGATAAAGAAATTACACCATATTATCTAACGCTGTGATTCTGAACGTAGTAACTCAGCTGATTCAAAATTACTTGAGTATTTTGAATTAGGGATGTCGTTCATGAACGAACGAGTCAAAAAGAACAAATCCTTAAAATGAACGGATCCGTTCATTCACCTAAAAATGAACGACCGTTCTTTTGAACGGTGTGCAGTTTGGAACATTGTATTAATGCACTTGTGATAAAATCGCATTTTTTTTTGAATTGCATATATCTTTAAAGTTTTAACTTTTAATCAATTCCAAATATCCTTTTTTTGAGTCCTTTTTTTTAAAATTAAGTTATCCGGTACTCCGGCTGAGCTACCAATATATTTGATGTTACTTTTTTCGTTATACACGGTCTATTGGTAATACTATATGTATGTATACAGTGCTGTAGCTGGGAAAAAAAAGTTTAAAAGACCGCATCTCTTTCTTTGGGGTTGACAATTTACTATATGACTTTGACAATTTACGCCAGTTTTTATTTAAAAAGCAGACGTTTTATGATTGAATATTTTTGTTAAGTTTATATATATTTAACGTATATAGATTTTACAAACATATCTTTATATTATAGTCTGGTTCTTTCTTTCTTTCTTTTTTTTTTTTGTATGTCTCTCTTTTATTTATTTCGAGATTTACATATTTTGAAATGTAACCAAAAGTACATATTCAAAATTATCTTTTGTTTTATTTACACCTATGACCATACTGCTTGGAAATATAATATTTCTATTTAGAATTAGTGCACTGTTTCACTTAAGCTCAATTTTGCAAATTTTCTGACGTCACAATCAGTTTACTTATTTTTGTATAGAAAACTTTAACAACTTAATTTTGTGACATGCTGAAATGGGACCTGCGGTTATTGGAATGGAAAACATATCTTACCATTCGGCTAATGAGAAAATATCTTTCAAAATGAACTCTAATTCCCTTAGACATCTGAACATGAATAAAGTTTTTTTTTATTCATTTTTCATAGGCACGTTTTCTTACTTTCAAATGATTTTAGTAATTTTTTCCTTCCAAGAATATTACTGATCTAATGAAGCATTTCGAACGTATGTAAGTATGTCATGCAGAGAAATCACCTGCAACGTTTTAAAACGAACGAAGTCGTTCAAATGAACGAGTTGAATGAACGGATCAAAAGAATGAACGATCCTCTGATGCGAACAGATCGTTAAAACGAACGACATTGCCCACTTCTGTTTTGAATCGAATTTGAAATTTAAAGACAGCGAAATAATTACGATTTTATAAACCATTGTCATGATATTTTTTGGGGTGAAGTATTTGTAGCAGAGCTAACACTTGTTTTGGGATTTATTGTAATCAAATGAAGCTAAACATGCTGCAAGCAAGCATGACTTAAAAAACAACATATATATATATATATATTACAGTAAAATCCAGTTTTAGTGATATCCGTTCCAGTGAAAATCTCGTTTTACCAAAGATTTTGGTAAACTCCAACTTCAAATTACTTAAGATCAATTCAAACACTTGCACACTTGCAATATCGGCAAGATGAAATTTTATTACAAGGAAATATTTTCGCTGAGGCCTTGGACTTCGTTAAAACGGGATCCGACTGTATTTTCAAACTGCAGAGAAATGGTTTTCAGGAATGAACCTCTCAAGTGCCATAGCATGGTGGTATTCTACAGAGTTAAAAAACTTTCCAACAACCCTTCGGCGGAAGGGCTGATCACCCCTCCAGGTTAGAGGATCACCCCTTTCCGCGACGTCAGAAACAGATTCCTATCTCACAATGCAAAAATAGGACCATTTATTAAACGGTATTTTCCACTCGATTTGTATCATTGTCGTTTCAAAGCTGTCGCCGACATAATGATGGAAATGGGACACTGAAAACATATGGTGTCCGAATTTGAACTGCTCGCTACCGGATTTAAGGCTTCAGAAAAATAAAGTACTTTTTTTTAATTGTCGCATGTATTAACTATTTCTTGGATTTTTGACGCGAAAAAGAGAGAGAAAGAGTTGTAAGTTGTAAGCAGATCTAGTTATACTGATGACGTCACTATCTACTGGACTGGATGGTATGCATTTCTGTCTTCTGGGAAAGCGTCCATTTTTCCCAGTTTTAGAAAGGAAGAAATGTAGTCATGGGCACCCAAATGAGGGGGGGGGGGGTAAGGGGGGGGGGCGAACCCCGTTCTTCACATTAGAATTGCAAGTTTTATTTAAAAAAGCAAAACTTTAAAAATTGTAATCTACACTGAATTTTGTTTCAAAATCATTCGAGTATTTCAGATTAGAGTATTTCAGATAACTAATTTTCTCCTGTATTCTAACGAAAACAAAAACATGAATCCCTTTGAAATGTTTAAATCTGTTTAAATACCAAAACTGAAAATCTTCACAAAGCTAAGTTTCTTTTATTGCTTTGTAAATCGAAGAAAGTAAAAGATTTTTTTCGTTAAACTAAAGCTAAAAAACATAAAAAATATTTTAGCCCGCCCGTCTAAAATTACGCATCATAATTGAGCTTATAAATGTAGCAAATTAATTTCTGGCAGTTTGTGTTTTATTGAGCAATCACGATTGCTTATTACTTTCATTTGACTGTTTTTGGCGTCCTATCATTTTATTTTCCCACCGCCACCCTCCGCACCATCACCGTCGACCGGCTCCTCACGATGCTGCTCCTATAGCGAAAGCCGTCTCCATCCATGTCCTACACACACGCGCATACATACACAATTACACACGCACACATACACACGCACACATACACACGCACACATACACATACACACACATACACCTACACAAATACACAAACACATACACACAAACACATACACACACATACACCTACGCACATACACACACATACACAAACCCATGCACACACAAACACATACACACACGCATACATACAGACACCTACACATACACACACAAAAAAACATACACACAACTACCCACACATTCATGCCTGCACACAGACACAAACACGTATGCCTACACACAGATACATATACCCCCTACACACACACACTCGTGATTGCGAAAAACATAATTCAAGATATCAAAATTCAAATTAATTTTTTTTTATGTCTTTATTTCTGAGCGGGGCTTCTTCCACCTAAAAATAAACTTGCTTATGCTGTTTCATATATATCATATTCTCATTCTGCAATAATTATTTTTCATGACCTTATTTTCTTACTTTATCTGTAAATCACCGCAATGACTAACTCTGCGTAGTTCCCTTTAGACCTGTAAATTATATAGTTTTCTTCTGTTCTCAATCTAAGGCAATTAACCGTACATCAAGCAAACAATTTGCGCCCTTTTCTTTCAGCATTGTCTTTATCTGATACGACTGACATATTAAACAGTGTGCATCACTAATACGTTTTCCTAACTTAAACAGTGGTTAAGATAATAGCCACATTGGTCGTTAAGTAAAATATCACTGAATCATTAAGTTATATTGTTTGAAAGTCTTAAATATGGGGACTATTGAAGAGAGTGGCAATGGCTAAACGAGTAGTTACACAAGCGCTGATAAATCACAGATTTTAAGAAAATGTTAACGTGATTTTACTTGTTAAAAACGTGGAAAAAGAAATTAAACCTTAATTAAGATTCTACAAATATGCTTGTCTATGCAGAGACGGCTGTGTAATAGGGTGGTCACAAAAAATCGATTTTCGAATTTCTTCCGCGGCACCCCCCTAAAATGTGCCAATGGACTAGAAAACATGATTTGCAAAGTTTCAGCTCAATTCAATAATATTAACACGTGCCGCAAAGAGGCTAAAGTTACGAAAAACAGTGATTTTTAGCAAAAAATCGTAGTTTTTCTTCTTTAAAACCAAAACTTTTCATCCTAGAAACTTCATTCTGGTCTCATTTAGTGGTAAATTTTATTCTCGTGATGATTTATCTTATCCATTTTTTAAATAAAATTTATAGACTGGTACTGGGCATTTTTCAGGTCAGGTCATGGAAGATACCATCAACAAGGAATTTTCATGCAAAGATCAAAAGCATTACAATATTCAATTACATTTATTTGCTCTTTGTTGATTTTAATTTATCCATTAAAAAAGCTTCATTTGGAGGTACTTTAAAAATTAAATGCAACAAATTGTTGATTTAAAATAAAATAACTAAGTAGTTTAGAAGAGAAAGCAGAGTTAAAAAATTACAAATAAGAAAAGAAAAAATCCAATGCATTTTATTGCTTACATTGTTAAATTAAACATCATTATGTTCTTACTTTTCATTGAGAAGTTAAAGTGGTACTGTCTTTGATATGACAGACTTAGATGAATGTGGAAAAATGTGCCTGCATTCGGACATAACTTGTAATAGAAACTGTCGTTAGTTAGAAATTAGTTTTACACCTGTTTCAACAACCTTTAAACTGTTTACTATCTTTTTAGCTTTAATATAATATTGGTTTTCACACTATTCATCAAGATCAGTATTTAAAAACCTTGTATTGATTTCGAATCTCTGTAAAAAAAAATGTATCTCTTAAAAAGTTTGAGGAGAAATAAAAAAAATCTACTTCTTTGTCCAGTAAACTAAACTTCTTTCAGATTGAGCTGTGCTTTTGTATCCCCATCTCATCACAATTATCTTCATTATCTCTTACTTCGGAATTTAATTTTGCAGCCTTCTTTGTTTTGAACTTTTATTTCTCATAAGTATCATCAAAAAAGGGAAATGCAACCTTCTCTTAGTTTAGGCACCACAAATGATTAATTATTTTAGGTAGTTCTGTGCCTACATCATCTTCATAAATACTCTTGTATTGAACCACAGATTTTACCAACTGTAGATCTTGGTTGGGGGCCAAAGCTGGATAGCAGACAATAAACCATACTTTTCCATAAATATTGTTGATAAACAACCTAATATCTTCAACACCTTTTATCTTTAAATCGATTAAGGAAAGCTGATCCCTGAGAAGATATATTTTCAAAGAGTATATGAGGCAGTGAGAAGCAAAGGAATGTTATTGACAAAATTAAAATTTTCGAGATAATCATTACAAATAATAGGAGAACGTCTCCTCTGCTTAGGGGCAAGAGATATGGCACTAGTAGCTCTGGTAGGGGCTGTTATATAGCATTATTTAGAAAAAAAGTTCAACGAAAGCCTACCTAGGATCAGTACTTTAAACGCATTTTATGAGGAAAAGTCCACTTACATCCTTTTGCTTCTCACTACGTCATATGAGGTAGTGAGAAGCAAAGGAATGCAAGTGTCAAAATTAAAAATTTGAGATAACCAGTACAAATGGTAGGTGAACCTCTCCTCTGTCTTGGGGAAAGAGATTGTACTAATAGCTATGGTAGGTGCTGCTGTACAGCATGATTGAGAAATAATTTCAATGAAAGCCTACCCAGGACTTTTACTCGAAACTTAAAATAGTCCACTTGAATCCCATTGCTTCTCACTGCCTCATATGACCTTTGCCATCCATCTTGTGTGATGAATAGTGCCAGATACTCGAAAAGTAACATTGATTGGAGAAAAACTCCCTAAATAAGTTAAACAAAGTGGAATGAACTTTTTATAGGCCTCCCTAAGCTGCTACTGTTTTTATTTCTGAAAAAGAAAACTTGAAATTTCACCTGAATTGCTTATTTTGTTTTTAATCTTCTATACTTGCTTTGAATTGCCTCTTATCTACACCATTCATCCTGAAATTCTTCAAAAATATCTGGTTGAGGACTAGTGGACGTACCTATTTTGCAAATCAAAACTGTTTTCAAACCAACTTCTAAGATGTGGTAGCGACATGCTAAATACAAAAACTTTTTCTGTAACAACTGTACTCACAAAACGCAGGTTTGTACTGCAGAAAGGAGTCATCAAATGACTGTCATTTTAATCAAAGCCCTAACAAGTCCTCGTCTAAGAACACAGGCCACTTTCCTGGGAATCGTAGTTTTTCCTTTCACTCGAAAAGGGTCGAAAACCCTTACAAGACTGGGCTTTTTAAGCTACTTTTTAGCGCTGACCACCGAGGAGGAAAGCAACGTTCCGTATTTATGGGCCTCTACAGCAAATTTCATAAATTTTACACGCAGTTGTTTGTTTTAGCTTTGAGTTTTAGTGACATAACTATATTACAGTTAAATTTTGTTACAACGAACTTCAAATTACCAGAAATTTTCTTCGTTGTAACGAGGTTTTAGTACCAATGAAATTCAAGCAACGTAATGGAAATCAAATCGGAGCTGAAAATTTCTTTCGTTGAAATAGATATTTCGTTGTATCGGTATTCGTTGTAACAGGATTTCACTGCATATATTTCTGATAATCTTACTGTTTTTGCTCTGATAGCTAAACATTGTAAGGGGGCCACAACCATTAACTAAAAGAAGCAATACAATTTATATTATAATGATTCGTTCTTTTTACGCGATTTTGAGGATATTAGCTATGACCTGCCTTGAAAAATCCTCAATAATGTTCAATCAATTTTTACAAGAATCCAAATGAAATAAGACTTAAAGAGAATAAAATTCCCTATAAAATTAGACCAGAACGAAGTTTCTACAATGAATAGTTTTGGTTTTACAGATGAAAAACAACGTTTTTTTGCTAAAAATTGCCATTTTTCGTAACTTTAGCCTCTTTGCGGCACGTGTTAATATCATCGAAATGGCTTGAAACTTTCGTAATCACATTTTCTAGTCTATTGGCACATTTTAGGGGGGTGCCGCAAAAGATTAGATGAAAAAAGTTTTTACCCATGTACCTTGGGACCACCCTACTGTGTAATCAAATTGTTAACATAAAGTAAGTCGGACAAAAAAAATTTTTTCTCCATAATTTACATTTGAACGCAATAATGATAGTAATAATTGATAATTGGGAAAGCAGGAATACTGAATGAAAACTAATGACTCTTTGGTAGTTTGAAAATGATCCAAACAAATGACCATCTTATGCACATATATTAGGCTAACCATGCCGAACACGAAGTGTCCCTATGGATTGCTAATATGGTTTCCAATCCCGCATCCCGATCCCGAATCCCGCAAGATATTTTGCGGGATTGAGAGCAAAATCCCGCGAATTTTCGATCCCACAAAAATTTTCATGCAAACGTTTCACAATTTTTGCCGTCCATAAAACGAATATTTTTACAAGTATCATCTGAAATTTTAATCACCTTTCTGTCTATCTGCAATAAGAGCAAGAAAACCTTAATGTCTCATATGATGAACGGTGGATTTACTATTCAAGAAAACAATAAAAACATAGAGTATACTTATTGTTACTTCATTAAGTACTCTAAGAATGAATTGGTATTCGCATTCGAGGTTTCAGTGTTCATACGTTCAGCAATGGAATTCTTTCAAAAAAAAAAAAAAACACGGAACCAGAAAATACTTTTCTAACACTTATTTTTTAATTAATTTTTTAAAATGTCCGATTTTGAAAACAAGGCGTGGTCTTTATGACGTCACAAATGATGCATTTTGCCGCATCTTTCTACTACGTTTCCACGTTATGATAATCAAGCAGCGAATTAAAATTGCGCTCTACGCTTGCTACCAACCATATCGTTGCCAATACACGGGAGTAAAGATGCGAATTAAATATTATGTTCTGTGAATGGCAACATCTATGGCATTTCATCATTAGTGATGTCATCGGCAGAAGCGTAAACAATAAAAGCGCACCGATTAAAGCAATTTTTTTAAAAATATTAAACTTAGTCAAATTATTTAAAAACTGGTCATATCCTATGTTTTTAAGTATGCTCTTTCAAAAAAAAAAAATACTTTTAAAACTTTGGAAACGACCCCATTGCGAAAGTGCGTAAAAACTTTAAGCCTTTTCGAAAACCGTCACTAAATATTGAAACCCAAAAAAATGTGCTTTAGAAGAAAGTGAGAAAGTGTATTACCGAGTGCAAAATCCACGGAAGTAGCTTGAATGCAATGTTAGAACGTTTCTGTAAACTTAAAAAATGTACTCGAAACCTTTAACTTACTAAAAGTGCACAGTTTTTTTTTCAGAAGAAGAAAGCAATGAAACACCTGACATTTTAAATTTTTGCTCTCTAGCCTGTAGGAAGGGCCTATCGATGCCTTTGTCACGGTGAAACTAATAATATAAATGTGGATGGTACCTTGAAAATTATGCTGGATGAATTAGCTGAGCAATCTTCAATATTCGGCAGACACTAAAAGAAGTGACAGAAACTTGTGTGAAACGCTAGATTACTCGCATGACAGTGCAGTACGTTAAGCTGTTCAAGTTTTAGATTGTCTCTTTAAAGTGAGAGGTAAAATTAAACGAAATTATTCAAAAACTTTTACTGAGACTAAAACCCAATCAGCGTTAACTCCCTGTTGTAACGAATCAAATGCACTGATGCAATGACCAACGTTAATGAAACAACAAGGCAAGATAAATTGGATAGAGTAAGACACAAATCAAACAGACCTGTCGTTTTTGCCCGAAATTTGAAGTTCATTAGCGAACAAACACTAGTATGATACCCATAAGGATAGAAAAAATCTATTTTAAAAGGTGGTGAAGTTTAACGGGGATCTTTTGCTAAATGTCCACAACCATTTAATCTCAGTGAAACGAATTGCAGTGGAATCACATCACGTGTTTTCATCAAACCCATTATTTTTTCTGCAAAAATCGTATTCCATCCCCTACGAGCGACGCTTTATTAAGACACATTAGACTTCTTTAAAGTACACTTTAGCATACCAATCGATAGTTGCTAATAGAGATATGAATTTTTAGTACTCTACAACTGGTGTATGGAATTCGAGATAAAGACTTCTTCTTGTAACAAAAGCAGTCCTTCCTAAAATGCACAACTTTATCTGCTTGACATAAAAATGTAACTTTTCGAAGAATTAAGTCAATCCCGCTGGATCCCGCGGGATTGGTTCCCAACAATCCCGAAATCCCTTCGGGACTGAGATTGGCGCGGGTTTGGAAACCCTAATTGCTAAGATACCCGAGCCACTAGCATGTGATCGGAAGATGTGCTTTACGGAACAACACCCGGAATTCAAGCACAACCCCCCAGTGTGATAGCCTTATACTGGACTGGATGTGGGCTTCATCTTAAAATAAGTGGTTCAAAAAACGTGACTGGTTTTTATCTTACTAATATTATATATGGGGGAAACTTTTTTAGTTAAACCTATTGAAACAACGATATCAATAAAAGTGAAGTGACTACATGATAGTAAGCTGGAATGCAGTGGTATATTTACAAGAACGTTTTAGAAATGTTTCGTTTCAGCTAACTGATTTTTCGAAGCGACTTTTCTCCGTCACTCCCTACCTTTTATCGTATTGCCTTAGGATTGCGTTGCCGCTTGGTACGAGTGCGGGTGTTCTATGTTCCTATGTTAATTGTTGATAAAAGAATTTAATCCCTCGATATGTAAATTGAAAATGACCTTTTTTTTTTTCAGATTTCGAGCTTGCTTGAAGCTTTCAGGCACAGCTGCTGGTAACATGGTGGGAAAGCTTTTCTTCAATGTGGTTCAGACAAAGTGTTTCCTCTTCAAGCATGTCAAAAAATGCATCAAGCGTTCGTGGTGGGGAAAATGCCTCAAGTTTGAGAAGGAAAAGACAGCAATCTTAAGGGATGCTCTCAAGTATTGAATACTAGACTGGTGCGCTATCTCAGTTACGCAGGTTATTCCATGTCATATTCTTTATTATTGGAGATGTACGAATTTGTGTTGCTTATAAATTTCATCCAGTGTAGTGCACTTAAAAGTTCAAGAGTTTACGTTTTTTTTTTGAAAAAAAAAAACTTGTCTTTTTTTTTCTTATTAGTGTTACATATATCTTGTCTCTAAGAACTGGAAAGTCAAAGGTTTAAAAATATTGCTTTGTCATTCTTTTAATCATTTACAAATAAATAACGTTTACATCTTTCGAAAATAGCGTTGCTTACCTAGCATTTTATTGAATTGTCTATTTTTGTTAGCATGATTCTCAGGTTACATTACAATATATGCATGAAATTCATTCCTAATCGAATGCTTTATGCATTATGTGTATTACATGTTACTTTGCTTGATGGAGTTTAAGTAATATATAAACTATCACCGTATCATTCAGTTTTTAGGAAGTCCAAACACCAAACAAGCTTTTACAAAAAATTTTGAGACATTAGATGAAGTCAAAATGGAGGTTTAGCTTTTCTATTTCTTATTTAGTGAAAACTTCAGTAAAAAAAAGTAAAATATATATATATATATATATATATATATATATATATATATATATATATATATATATATATATATATATTTTTTTTTTTTTTTTTCCATCCTTCTTCAAACACAATTACGTACTTTCCTACTTTTTCCTTTTCTCTTCTTCGTTTTTATTTTTTCTCACCCTTCCCACTTTTAAAAAACCTATGTAGACCATCAGAATCTTTTGAGTTTTCGAATTTGAACTGAAATTTATCTCTTTGAAAGAAAGATGATTCATAAAGTTATAGTAAACTTCTTTATAAAGTCTAATGAGCGAAACAACAAAGTACAAAGGTAACTTTGGAAAAAACGTGTTACAAACAAAGTGGCAAATACTACGGTTAAAATACAGTTCTAGAATGTTGCCAACTAGAAAACCATAATTTTCCAATTGAGTAAGTCGTTTACATTACCAGTGTACCCTCATTTACGCAGCGGAGTCAAGAAACAACTGTGCATTTATTACACGTGACTATACAAACGTCTTACTGATGGAGTTGAACATATAAATTTAAAAAAAAAAAAAATTCTAACACATCCATATGTTTTTTTTTTTCAGTTCTTAGAAGAAATACTAATTTTTCGTATGTATTTTTCTTTTAACCTCGTAAACATTTTATTGTTTGAGAAAATGTACAACGTGGAAGCCTGTAGTAATCTGAAAATAGTGGTCGATCCATTTTGGTCTTTAAAGCAATATGACGCACATATTGGTATAGTACTTCAACAACAATTTTGCCAAATCATCAACAAACACTTGCATAGTTTGTAGAATAACAGTTGTTGTGTACTTTTGTTCAGGTAAAAACATTCTGTATATTGATTCTTCAATGTTTTCATAAAGCTATTTTGGAACTCTTCATTTAATGTTTGAAGTTAGTCATTGTGGTCTATTTCTTATTAACAAAATGTAGATTGTTTACAGTGATTGAAAACGGATAAACTCTTTACTGTAATGGTTTTGATAAAGAGTTACGATCAATTGAAAGTAATCAATGAAGAAAAGAATTCACTGACGATTTTTGATTTTCATTGACTTTTTCCCCACTAAACGGGTTCTGTTTTAGATAATAATTTTAATAATAATTTAACATTAAATTTCAATATCATTTGGGAAATAGATATAGGTAAGCATTTAATATTGTCTGTACATATTTGATGTTATGAAATCATCCATTTGTAGATTTTGTAACTAAATTGTAAAAATAACAGATAAATGTAAAATTTAAGAAGAAAAAAAAATCTGTTCATTCTTTAACATACTTTTATCAAATTCATAACTAATTCTTTAGTTTGAAATTTCAATGAATATTTTCAATCATAGCTATCAGTTTGAAGTACCGTTTTTTAAAAACTTCTACAAGTAAGGGATTAGAAAATTGAAGTGTTAATATGCGATAAGTAGTTTTTAATTTCTGGGCAGTATATTTCCTCGCATCAGAAGTTTTCTAAATGCCAGTGGCGTACCTAGCATGGGTGACACCCCGGGCGTAAATTTGTGGTGTCACCCCCCTACAAACGCAAAGAAAAAAAAAGTTTTCAGTATTCTATGTGAACATGAAATTCTTAAAAATTTTTAGAAACAACTGCATTTGTGTTTTTAAGTGGGTTAATGTACAAAAAAAGAAATAAAAACTATGAACGCTTTTTCATATTACTTGCCCTAGACGCAAATGTGCAGGCCGTCAAGAAGTCAAAAAAGTAAGGCGGTGTATGAAATTGATGTCCCGTTAATTATTATCAAACGTATCTCAAACACAGGGAAAGATAATGGAGTTCAGTTTTTTGTTATAAGAGGAAGTCAACTACTAGGTCTAAATGCTGACAGTATGAACCTAATCCTGAGTATAGTACTCACTATTCCTGATTTGGGTTGGTAAAGCGGGGGCCCGGGGAGTTTTCTCCGAAATGTTTTTCAATTTGTCGTTTTAAAAATGTCATTTTAGCTTTGTATTTTTCAAAAACTTGCAGTTTCACTTTGGGTGTTTCTCCCCGGATGGGTGATACCCGGGGCGGATCACCCCTCCGCCGCCCCCCCCCCCCCTGTAGCGACGCCACTGCTAAATGTATTACCCAAAGAGTTGTTAGAACTGAAAAATGTAGCGCAGATGAACTAAGTTTTGTTTAATTATATTGCAATAAAATACAACTTATAGAAGTCTGGAACTTTTTGACTTAGAGCTAATTCTTAAAATTCTATTTTCGAAACAAAAATCAATCACTGATCTTAAAAGTAATAAGAAAATTACGAAAGGTACAAAATTCAGTTTTAAAAGACTGAAGCCAACATAAAGTTTCAGTTCTTAGATCTGTTACTTTCCGATGTTAGTAAAAATAAGTCAGTGTTATTTTGACTTGTTCTAAATGTTTCCTTTGTGTAAAAAATACATTGATTTAGACTGTCAATTGGTGTAATTCAATCTCACTCTGCTTGTAACTATCATGTACAGTGTATGAATTTAATGTGACTAATCTTTTGTGTTGTGATTTAGTAATAAAGACATGTTTCCAGTGTCTTCCGTGTTTATTTCTTAGCGACATCCAGGAGACAAAGCACGAGCTGCTTTAGAATTGTCTACATAAAATAGGCTTTTGTTTGGTTTCACAGGAATTATCACGTCAAAAGAAATGCGAACACGTGACATGTGACACTGACGAAAGTCGGGTTTTCTCGAAGCTTTTTTTCGTGATTCCAGAAAGGCAGATGCGTAGCGTCGGGGGAGGGGGGGGGGGGGGGGCAACTTGCTGGACACTTAATCTTTGTCCCCAGAACTATAATGAAATTAACGCATTATATTGAAATTAGCTAAACTAAGAAGAATATCTATTTTTTCTAATTTGTATGGCCTTGAAAATGCATTCAGACGATCTTAGCTAATGGTAGGGTAGAAAAGCGGTCTAGGGGCGTTTTCCCGGTCATTTTCCTAGATTGAAACTTGAAAAACACAATTGTTATATTTTTTCTCTAATTACAGGAAGGAGTAGGGGCTTTGGGGGTTCTCCGACCGAAAAATTATCAAAATTGTGGTTCAAAACCAGTTTTAGGTGACCTTAAAAGATATTTAGGGGAAAAAAGATCCGGGGGTCCACTCTAAGAAATTTTTCGAAAATAAACAATCTAAAATATGCAACTGTGGGCCATGTTTGATATCGTCATGAGTACCGACAATTTTTCGAAATTGGAAATCCAGAAACAATTTGATTCGACTTTTAATAATGCTCAGGGTATTTTTCGGAAGCTTTACCCCTGTAATTAATCGAAATTCAAGCCCTCAAACGAAATTGAAGGTTATTTTAAATGATGTCGGTGCTAATGGGAGGGGCGGGTGTTCCCCCATAAAAGTTTCGAAGTTAGTTGTTAAAACGCGGTTTTAGACCACCTTTGGTAATATTGGTGTGAGGAGAGATCCGAGACCTGTCTTCACCAATTTACCGATATTGTATTGAAATTCCAGAAACGCAATTTTAGATGAATTGTTGAAGCATTTGCACTCAAAGGAAGAATTTTCTGATTTCAATGCAATCACGAGATACTAGACTAAATTAATGCGTAGTAAAGCAGCAAAATAAATTGAAATTTACTCTTCTACCTTGTTAAAATATTTTAAAAGTTAAACGCGATTGACAGTGTTCAAAAAAAATCAATGTTTTGTTTCCTGCTTTTAAAATAACAGAACTGCTGCTTAGAATTCTGCTATGAGTATAATTTTGCATTGCGATGGAAACTCGGATAAGAATTCTGCTGAAGAAAAAAACCCAATCAAAACGATATTTTTTGACCCAGATTAGAACCTAAGCCCTTCCCCTTATTAGCACGCTGCTTCATCCGACCGAGCCAATGTGTCTTCGCTCTCGGCTGTGAAGTAATGTGCAATAAAAATAGGAAAAAAAAAAAATCTTTTTGCCAAAAAAAAAAAAAAAAAAAAGAAAAGAAAAGAAAAAGAAAAAGAGGCAATATTTAGACCGTGGATTCATTTTCCGTCATTAGCAGACACTATAAGCTTTAAAATGGGGAATAACCCATGGATTTTGATAAAGGAATAAATAAGATCTTGTGTAGCGACAGAAAAACAGGCTAGAGGAATCATATATAAGATGTTCAAAGATATGATCAGGGATCAGTATATTCGGAGACTCTTCCCAAAAATAATATCAGAATCTAAGCCATAAATGCAAAATTTTAGAGTCCTTGGTGATAGAAGAGGTAGGTAAGGTTCCGGGACCTTCGGAATTAACTCAAAGTCCTAATTTAGAGGGGGAATTTTATTATTATTAGAAATTATTATTATTAGAAATTTTAGGGCTTTTAGCCAAAGCCCTAAAATTTCCATAAAGGAATTTTAGACGACGTTTAAGGATGGGACTGGGCTGTTTTTTAAAAGTTTGGGCAGGGACGCACTCCTAGATGCTTCTTGAAATAGAAGTCCTAGCGCAATTCTAGACCATCTTTGATGACGATAGGAGAAGACGTGGGGGGTATTTCATAAGAATAATCGTATTATGTAAAGATTAATACTTATGAAATATTGATAAGTATTTCATAAGAATAATCTTTACATAATAAAATATTCTTTGTAATATGCAATCTTATAAGTTTTCTTTGTGTCTATTCAGTGATCATAACAGGCTGCATGACATAAAAATTTGACAGTGAGTATTTGAAAAAAAAAAAAAAACATTCGCAATGACACAATTACTGTACAACTTAAGAGCCATTGTCTGTAAGGATCAGGCAGGTTGTGATTGTTGACATTTTTTATTTTCTTTATTTTTGCAAATGTTGTTCCTCATCATAAATGTAATGTTTGTGCAAAATATGAGCTTAATCTGCCTTACCATTTTTGGGAAATTAAATTTTTTAATTTAGGGGGCGTGGCACATTTTTGCGTGTTTTTCAAATTTGCAGATTTTAAAGTTATTGTTGCTTTAAGCGCCCGTATAATGACATGGATTTTTAAATTCTATACTATTATATGGTCCTCTTAGATACTATTACCGCTGTCAAATCGGTGTCACTACGAGGGCGACGGCCACAAACTCCGTTTAAAAATGATCGAAAATGATTTTTTTACTACATTCAATGCCAATTTTCTCAAAGCGCCTTCATGACGACACCAACGTTTTTACATGAATTCCTAGCTACACTTGCATACATCAAAAATATGTAATAAAACTGGTGTCACAATAAGGGCGCCAGAAGATATTGGAACTTTTATGCGATAAATTTCACAAAAATGCAAATGTTTAAAGTCTAACTACTACTCTCGCCCTCATAGCAGAGATCTGAAACTAATTAAGTTTGATAACCAACATGTTCGTCTAACATATGAAATAAAAAAATCGGTATCGCTCCAATTAACTTCAGAAATATAATCATTCGAAATTAGTAAGTTATGGAGTTATTTAAAAAAAGACTTTTCTAATTCGAATGGCTTTTTTGCACGGTTTGTTTTAAACTTTAATGTAAAATTACAGTAGTGACACCTAAAATAATATGTTTCGAACGTTTTTTTGTAAAAAAAGCTTTATAAAAAGGATTAGAAACACAGTAAATCGATGTAGATACAGATGAATGTATTGGCTAAAATAGTTGTACTAATATTCATATTTTTAAACCATACTAATTTTTTATCTGTTATTTATATTGAAAATGCAACTATTTATAACATAATGTCTTAAATAGTTATGAACATAATGTATTATATAGCGAGCATTCAGAATCTGAAACATAATCTGAGGATGACGTAGACTAAAACAAAGAAAACATAAAAAATCAAATCACCCAGTTTCAGAAAGACGGTCATTTCTTATTGATACCTGGTAATTTTGTGGCATTAAATCTTGGGAAAACGTGGTATCCCTGTGAAATAGTAGAAGTTGACCATTTGCAAGTAAAGGTCAAATGCATGGCAAGAAGGATTGGAATAAATAAATTGTTTTGACCGGAAATAGACGAGTATTGGTATGATAATCTAAACATATTATGCACAATAGATCCACCTGTACCTTTATCAAAACGAGCATTTTTCTATTCAAGATAAAGACGCTCTTACTGCCCAAAGTTGTTTATGTTAAACGTTACTTTTTTGTAATAAATTAAAAGTAAATATGGTCAAAAACACTATCTGGGTGTGATAAGATTAAATTAACAAAATACATAAACAAATAAAATAAATTAAAAAGAATAGTAAGAAATGAAAAAAATGCACCACAACATACAAACTTCGAATGATTATATTTCCAAAAGTAGTAGGAGTGACACTAGTTTTATTAGTTCAAATGTTAGACAAACGTGTTGGTTATCAAACTTAACTAGTTTCAGATCTCTGCTATGAGGTGGCTAGTTGTATTCAGATTAGCAAATGGTCAACTTCTACTATTTCTCCGGGATACCATGTTTTCCCAAGCTTTAGTGCTTCAAAATTACCAGATATCAATAAGAGATGACCGACTTTCTGAAACTGGGTGATTTGATTTTTTATGTTTTCTTTGTTTTAGTCTACGTCATCCTCAAATTATATTTCAGATTCTGAATGCTCGCTATATATTACATTATGTTCATCACTATTTAAGACATTATGTTATAAATCGTTGCATTTTTAATATAAATAACAGATAAAAAATTAGTATGGTTGAAAAAATATGAATATTAGTACGACTATTTTAGCCATAATGCACATTACACAATACGTCCATCTGCACCTATATCGATTTACTGTGTTTCTAATGCTTTTTATAAAGCTTTTTTTTTAATAAAAAGCATTATAAACATATTATTTTAGGTGTCACTACTGTAATTTTATATTAAAGTTTAAAACAAACCGTGCAAAAAGCCATTCGAATTAGAAAAGTCTTTTTTTAAATAACTCCATAACAGACTGATTTCGAATGATTATATTTCCGAAAGTCGTAGGAGTGACACCGATTTTTTTATTTCATATGTTAGACGAACATGTTGGTTATCAAACTTAATTAGTTTCAGATTTCTGCTATGAGGGCGAGAGTAGTAGTTAGACTTTAAACATTTGCATTTTTGTGAAATTTATCACATAAACGTTCCAATATCTTCTGGCACCCTTATAGTGACACCAGTTTTATTACTTATTTTTGATGTATTGCAAGTGTAGCTAGGAATTTATGTAAAAACGTTGGTGTCATCATGAAGGCGCTTTGAGAAAATTGGCATTGAATGTAGTAAAAAAAATCATTTTCGGTCATTTTTAAACGGAGTTCGTGGCCGTCGCCCTAGTAGTGACACCGATTTGACAGCTGTAATAGTATCTAAGAAGACCATATAATTGTATAGAATTTAAAAATCCATGTCATTATACGGGCGCTTAAAGCAACAAGAACTTTAAAATCTGCAAATTTGAAAAACACGCAAAAATGTGCCACGCCCCCTAAATTAAAAAATTTAATTTCCCAAAAACGGTAAGGCAGACAAAGCTCATATTTTGCACAAACATTACATTCATGATAAGGAACAACATATGTGAAAATAAAGAAAATTAAAAATGTCAACAATCACAAATGCCGTAAACTGCCTGATTCTTACAGACAATGGCTCTTAAACTAGTATAAGTTATAAACCCTTCAATACGTACAAATTATACATGTAAATTTTTCACATTAGAGTTTTTCTTTGAAATATGATGCTTGTCCTGCAGTATTTACTTGTGTTCATATGTGCTTCAGGCATGTTCACATCTGCCCTATATAAGTTCACATGTAAACAATTGGAGATATTTTTTTCATAAATACCATCAAGTAAGGAAATCATTTTTAAGCACTTTTATTATACTTGGCCTGATTGTCACGGGAAAATCTGAGGCCTGATTTTGCATATATCTCAGCAATTAGACCACTTAGAGACTTTGGGATTTCACTAAATGATTTGCTTAATCTTAAGGTACAACTTAACGCTAAAAAAAATCAGTTCTAAAATAAAATAATTATTTCGGTTAGGATGGAAAAAAAGGCAAATTTTAAATGTTTAAATCAAAAACCCATTATTACAAATTTTGTTGCTTTACAACGGCAATATTAACAGTAATCAAAATAAAAATTTTGAATCACGGCTTCTCTGGAGCAAGCATGAAATTTATCCACTATCATTGCTTTCTTAGAATTTGTATCCTCATTTATGCTAATAATCGAAAACGAGGCTAAGTAATGACACATATTGGGATCTTTATCACGAGTAATAGACCAAGAGCTGACCCCCCAAAACGCGATTTATCTCTTTTATGGCTTGTGGCCGGTTAAAATAGTAAAAAATGCAATGAAAAAACTTTGGCTCTAATGCCCCCCACTAATTTTGGGTCACACGGCTGCGTGGGTGGATGAAAGGTCAAAAAAAAAAAAAAAAAAAAAAATATTAAAGTGATGAGTTAAATGGCTAAAAATTATATAATAACATTAAATTAATAAGGAAAAACACGTAGCGAATTTCTCCCCCAGCTATGTTGGGGCGAACGTGGTGCCCCCCAGGGATAAAGTATCGATTATTAAACTTAAAAAAAAATGATCACTTTCGTGGGGGGAATTTTACAGGGTATTAGTTTCATTATTTTGATTGCCAAAAAAAATCCCCCCCCCCAGTAACTATGGGTCAATTTGTCAAAAAAAATTTTTTTTGTTCCTCTTTATTTGGTCCAAGTCGAGTATTATTCGAATGTTTAAGTTGCAAAAAAAAAACCCCAAAGTTTGAACGTTTATTCGTTAAAAAAAAACTCGTAGCAATTCCCCCCCCCACACACACACCTATGGAGGGGGCTGCTACGCGGTGCGCGGTTTTACAACGTGGTGCCCGCCCCCCCCCCAGGGATGAATTATCGATTGATTAAATAAAAAATGATCACTTTCGTAGAGGGAATTTTACAGAGTATACATTTAATTGTTTTAATTGCAAAACAAAATCTCCCCTCCCCAGCAATTATGAGTCTACTAGCTGCACTGCCCGGCGTTGCACGGTCTACCTCAAAAATGTACGTGTATTCGGCGTTCCAAACATTTTATACAATTATATAGTTACTGGGGGGGGGATTTTTTTTTTGGCAATCAAAATAATGAAACTAATACCCTGTAAAAATTCCCCCCCCCCCACGAAAGTGATCATTTTTTTTTAAGTTTAATAATCGATACTTTACCCCTGGGGGGCACCACGTTTGCCCCAACATAGCTGGGGGAGAAATTTGCTACGTGTTTTTTCTTATTAATTTAATGTTATTATATAATTTTTAGTCATTTAACTCATCACTTTAATATTTTTCTCTTTTTTTTGACCTTTCATCCCCCCTTGCAGCCGTGTGACCCAAAATTAGTAGGGGGCATTAGAGCCAAAGTTTTTTCATTGCATTTTTTACTATTTTAACCGGTCACAAGCCATAAAAGAGATAAATCGTGTTTTGGGGGCTCAGCTCTTGGTCTATAACTTGTATGTTATGAAATATGAATTTGTTTCGAAAACCTTTAATACGTATTTAAATGGTTCTACTTAAATTAGCACACAAATAAATCCTAGTGGGGAACAAGGATTAATTTAGTGCCAAATGTTTTAAGTTTTATACACGTATATAGTTGTTTTTTCTTTTAGTATAAAGCATTTATATGGGAAAAAAAGTGATGAAGTTTCGTGATGGTAACATTATTCTGTTTCTAAAATACATAAACACTAAAAAGAATAAAATAACAGAATTTCTTTAAAAATACTAAGCACTTTTCATAATGCACTCAAATCGGCAAAATAACTTTTCTGGGTCAGAAAGGACAATATTTAAGTATTCCCGCAGTTTTCAATTGTTTCAAGAAAATTACTCCACAAGCGAGGAAAAGGGCGGCTGAACTCATTTCCAACCAAACTTTCCAAGAAAAATATGCATGTTTTTATGACACTCAATGCACTCAAATTTATGACAAGTTAGATAATGATAAGAAATTCTCTACCTGACTTCAGCCGCACTTTTCCTCGTTTGTGGAGTCCTTTTCTTGGAGTATTTGAAAACTACAGGAATACTTAAATATTGTCCTTTCTGAACCAGAAAAAGTTATTTTGTCGTTTTGAGTGCATTATGAAAGTGCTTAGTATTTTTAAAAAAAATCTGTTATTTAAAAAATCTCAAAAACTTCTTGACACAAAGAAAAGACTATTCAATCATTCGATAAAATTTGAATTGAGTATACATAAGATGACCATTTAATATTTTCCTCAAAACGGAACATTTACCAATTTTAGACATCTGCAAGCGTATATTTAAAAAAAAATGCCTTTTTTTTAAGCTATAGTTTATAATAGAAAAAGCAAAAATGAACACTTAGCAGAGAAGAATTGACGTTATTTTTGAAGTAAAAATTTGAGTACATTGGATGCTGATTTTAAACAAAAATGACATTTTTGGCAGAATTTCTCAACTTACTTTATTAAAATCAGCATTGCTTTAAGAACTACGATTTGCTACTGTGCTTTTTCTCTTGCCGAGAAATTAGTCATAAACAAAAATATCCTTTCTTGAGTGCATTATGCCTGGGCAAACATAAAATACACTGGCCTCAAAAAGTTAAGGTACAACCGTTTTTTTTGCGTCTAATTTTCAAAAGAATGAGTGTAGAAACAAAAAATTTGGAGGATATGTGCATTAAAAAGTTTTTTTATTGAATGTGTTTAAGAGAAATTAGAATAAGTATTGCAAAAACGATTTATAGCAAAAAGAGCAATCTTTGCGGAAAAGTCCATTCTTGAAGAAAACAGAACATCACAGTGTTATGTAGTAAAATGTCATAGAAACAATACAAAAATGGGTTCTAATAAGGAATGTGTCCCTACCTAACTTGAATGCATTGGCGGTATCGATCATCCATGCTGTATATTAAGTTGTCAGACACCGGAATAGGAAGCGAACACCAGACACAGGGCAAGCCTTGTCCAGCTCATGTAACGACCATGGAGGAGGGTTTAAAGCAGCAACCTGTCTGCCAAAATAGTCCCAAAGATGTTCTATCGGATTCTGGAGATCGAGCTGGCCATTCCATTCGTTCCAAATCGTGGTTCTCAAGATACTCCTCAACAATCCGAGTTTGGTGAGGTCGTGCATCACCATCCATCAGAATGAAGTATTACCAATAGCAACAGCATATGGGTGGACATATGGATCAAGAATCTCATCTCGATATCTCAGACTAGTCAGAGTTCCTTTGTGGAAAACATGCAGGTCAGTGTGACCAACGAGCAAGATCTTTGCCCACACAAACCATGATTCCACCATCTCTATAACTGTGCCTTTCAACAGTACTCTACGTACGCTGTAAAGTAACTCATATTGATTGGATTGATGGTATCTAGTGCGCCGTTCCCTCTAGATCAGTAGACGCCCTGAATCACTCTCTAATGTAAATCTGGACTCGTCTGTGAACAGCACAAAAGCCGATTGCTGCTGGGTCCAGGAAACATGTTTTCCTGTCCAGCATAAACGGATTCTTCGCTGAGGTCCGTTGAGCGAAACACACATAACTGGTCGTCTTGCATAGTGACCTGCAGTGTAAAGACAATTTCGCACCGTACTAGCAGAGGTTCTTCTTCCTGATGCCACAAAATGATCTGCAACGAGCTGCGGCACAGTTGTGGTTCTTCTCCTTCGGGTCGAAAGAACTAGAAAACAGGCATTCTACAGGTGTTGTAGTTGGTGGTTGGCCTGGAACAGGTCTTCTAGAAACAAAATCTTCTGATTGGTATCGATCCCAAAGTCGCTGAAAAACACTACGAGACACATTGAGACGTCTAGCAGCATCAGCCTGCAACAATGCTATTCCCATCCATCCAACTGCCGTCACTTCCAGGGACCGATTTACAAACTTGGGTGCCCCGGGGCACTAACAAATATGGCGCCCCCCCCCCCAAAAAAAAATATGAAGGTAATTTTTGGATATTATTTTGATAGAAAGAAAACTCTAAAACAAATTCCTGATTTTCATGAAAGAAAATTTTTTACAGCCGCAGATGGAGAAACTATGATGTAACCATCATAGTTCCCTTGTTTTCTCCTTTGTTTTCTTGTAGTATATTCTTCTATAATGTCCTTATAACCACGTTTTGCGGTCAAACTTCCTTCAATTGATAATAGAGCTAATGAAGATAATTTACTATCAGAAATGAGAGTAAATTTACTATCAGAAATGAGAGTATGCAAAGGACACTTAGTTCTCTTCAATAGCGAAAATGATCGTTCTCCACTACAATTGGAGATTGGCAAAGTCAAAAACAATTTCAGGGCTGTATCTACATTGGCAAAAGTATCCATTTACGAAGTTTATGGATTTTTGTTTAACTTTTCGGTCATTAAACTTTCTTTTCCGATGATTGAACTAATATGAATAAATTCATCAGGAAAAGATTTATCCAAATCACAGGAGTAAGATTTTTGAAGATCTTTCGCACTTTCTCGAATATTTTGCTTGTCGCATTCAAACAAGCAAGAAAATGTCTTTAATATCCCATCATAAGCTGACATTCTGAATTTTAGTTTTGTAATCAAATTATCACAGATTAGATAAAAACAGGAAACCTTGAAACTTTGCTTAGAGTCTAATATGACTTCTTTGTTCAGCATAAAACTGTTTCAGAGTTTTTTTTTTTTTTTTTTGTCTTTTTGCTCAAAAAAAAAAAAAAAATGATGACAGAAATTTGGTGCCTCCTTTCCTTTGGTGCCCCGGGCCCGGGCCCCGCCGTAAATCAGTCCCTGGTCACTTCTTATTAATGAATTGGGCAAACGATGTCTCCGAGACATTTTCTAAACTCTATTGACTATTGTCACCGAAACTGCCAACAACAGTTGAAAATCAACGCAACTTACACACAAAAGTACGAAAGATTGATATTTGCATATTTTTTTATCACTCATATGCTCTTTTTTATAAAATAAAAGTGGCAGCTACCGTTTTTTTATAATTAGTTTTAAAGTTCGTTATTATCATTCACGCAAACTATGCATTTTATTGTTACTGCCATTTTTTTAATGGTGAGCTTCGAAAAACATGTTGTACCTTAACTTTTAGAGGCCAGTGTACGTTAAAAATGAAAAACCCTCAGTCATTCTCAAAACTTTTTCACAAGTGTTTGACTGCCCCGAGTCGATTCTTTTCTTTTTTTTTTTTTTTTCAAAAAAAAAAAAAAAAACAAAAAAACAAAACAAAACAGGAAGGGGGGGGGGACAGATTCGTAAAAAAAATTGTTTTTATTTTTTAACGGTTCTCAAATACAAGGGTTTACTGCTCTCTTTTTCTTTTGGCAATGAAGGAAAAGAAAGGTAGAAAGTAAAAAAGAAGAGGGAGGAAAAAAAAGGGGGAAAAAACAGCACCAGTTCGCGAGTTTTTTTCAAGTTCTTGTCTGTCCGTGGATCAAAAAAGGCGGAGAAACCTGGTGGTTTTAAACTGAAATCGCTTTTTATATTTCTTTCTTAATAGTCGGATAGATGGCAGCACGACGTATTAACAGCGTAAGAAGCGCAAGTCGCCGTCAGTATGAAAATGAGGTATATTCAAGACCAACTTCCCTTTATTACGAGTACACTTCGAAAACAACAGCGGATTTTAGAGGGGCCCTCCCAAAGGGATAAATTAGTTCAACTATTCCATTTATTATTTTTAATTGTCTACTGTATCACACAAATAATTTTTTAAAGTTATTTAAAAGGAATACACACAAAAGCATTTTGAATAAAAGCATTTTTGTTTGCTAAAGAAGTAATACTGGAGTCAGAGCCAGAGCGGCAAAATACATTCAACTCACTGGAACTTAATTCTTAATATCGTGTTTCATCCGTTAATTCTTCTTTGATGGAATCAATAATTAACATTTTCTTTAAAATGTGTATACTTGCTTAGACCAGTCATTTCGATACAGAAAGCTATATTTGCGGAGTAAGATTTATTTTTCAGCTTATAAAACATTTTAAATAAAAGAAATACGTTAACTTCTTGGAAAACCATACTGTTCATGGAAACGGCATGTAGTATCACTAGCGCAGCCAGAAATCCCTTCTAGAGGTTTTTTATATTTTTTTGAAGAAAAATACCTTCTGAAGGGGATTTTCTGATCAAAAATACCTTCTGAAGGACTTTTTTTTTTAAATTTCAAAACAGACCTTTCAAAATGCATAAGCTACTAAATTATAATTTGCATTTATGTTAAAACCAATTCACCCCTAAATTTCCCCCTTAGCTGCGCCACTGTGTAGTATCAAAATGTTTCTCAGCTGTATCATGGTTTTAAGAACAAATCATCAACTGCTTTGAGAAATTCGCAAAGTAGGGGAATGGGGAGCAAAGTGAAATGTCTAAGATGACTGAGCTTTTTCAAAATGAACAAATCGAAAATTTGTTTTGAAAATTACTGTAAAAAAAGAAAGAACATTGTATTTTATGATAAAAATTTCTTGAAACATTATTTTTTATTTTTGGTAGTAATTTTGAATCTTCAAAAAGTAGTGGAAAATCTTTCACCTTTTTTTTTTTCATGAGGCAAAGTGAAAAATGAAATATTTTTCAAACGAAACATTTTTTATCCGATTATTAAAGATATTTTTGAACAAATAAATAAGTAAATGAAAGAAAGAATGAATAAATGAAAGGAAAATGAAACAATAAACGAATAATTAAATAAACTAATTAATGGTTGAAGAAAAATAAATGCGTTTGTAAAAGAGTGAATGAATAAGAAAATAAGAGAATGAATGAATAAATAAGTGAATTACTAAAGGAAGGACTGTAAATGAATTAATTAATCCATTAATACGTAAGCGTTTTAGAAAATAATTGAGTGAGTAAACGAAAAAGTTATTTCACTTTGCCCCATCCACTTTGCCCGCATGTACTCGACTACTTGAGCAAAATATTTAAAACACAAATAAACTTAATATTAGCAAAATAAGTATCGCACTATATATTGGAAGGTCTCAATTAATACTTAAAATGTTAATAACAAGAACTTTATTATTTTATGATATAAAATTTATTTTTAACTTTCAACAATTTTTACAATAAGAGTATCAATTTTCGAAAACTGCCTATATTACTATACTAGTCTACCCGTGTGGAACTCCGCACTGTGCTTCGAATCGTTTCATGTGGCAAATCACTCTTTAAAAATTTCAAGGAAAGAACATTATGAAGAAGAATAAAAAAGTAAACGGATTAAAGTAAACGGAAAAAAAAATAAACGCACAAAAGCATGCATGTAATTTGAACACATCAGCAATAAAACCTCGTTAAATACAGTGTTGTGATAATGTGATCATCTCTCACTTTTTGGTTGTACATATTTTCAATGCAAACATAAATATCATTAAAAGTGTGGCTGAGTGACTCGTAAAAAAACCATAAATGTGCATGTGAAAAAACGGGTTGTGGCAAATACAATCCTGCCTATGCAAGCCTCTGACGAAAAAAAAAAGATAAAAAAAATGTATTTATTGACACGAATTCGAACTGGTGCCATTCTGATTATCAGCACGACACTCCAACCAACCGAGCAATTGCGCCTTCATTTTCGAATGCTATTCATTGAAGTAATGTGTAATAAAAAACCGCAAAAAAGCTTTTTACCGAAAAAAAGAAAAGAAAAGAAAAAGACCATGCTTCTATGTTTTGTAATTAGCCAGCATGATACGCTTTAAAATTATTCGTAAAACATGGAATTTGATTAAGGAATGAAGAAGATTTCGCGTAGCGAATAAAACAAACATTGCAGATAAATAATAAATTAGATTGAAAGAAAGAGTTTTTACTTTTGAAAATCGATAGAATTTCCCATATCAGGCTGCTTTGACCGTTACAGCTTGGATGCCAGAACATGTTTTTCTTTTAATCGAACACTTAAAATTCAAAACCAAAACCAGTTGAACTAAGTTCGTTTTTCAAGTGACGTAATTTTTCGAACGTAGACAAGATGCATTTTTTTTTCACCGAAACCAGAGGAGTAGAAAATTATTTCTGAATTCTTTCTTTTCGAATGTGTGAAACCAAAACGAATAAAAAAGGAGCAAATTGTGCTTGAAACCGCTTGAACATGAGACTATATCAGAAACAGGCATGTTAAAATCCCGTCATTACAATATTTTTTTCGCAACCCCCCTGAAAACCTCTCGGGAACCACCGGTTGGGAACCGCTGCTATTGTAGAAAGACAAAAAAGCAAATTTGTTTTTAGAAAAATTTCATCCCAGTGCAGCAAAAAAGAAACTGTCGGAGGAAGAGTTTTAGTTTTTTTGCTTTTTAAACTGAAGGTTCAGCTTTATACAATCCTTTATACAGATGTATAATATATTTTTTCCCATAAAATGGAGTTTTCTTCTGAAAAAACTATGTCTTCGCAACCAAATAATGCAGTTTAACTTTTTTTTCTCGTAATTTGAAAAAGTTACAGCTTTGAATAGAGTTCAGACTATTTTTTCGGTTTTTTTATCCTCACAAATGTCATACAAGAAGAATTTTTAATATAAATCAAAACGTTTTAAAAATTATAAACTCAATCATCAAAAAATAAACTATCTACACCATAAGAATTGTACATAATTTTAATATTAAACGTTTTGATCTCGATAAAATAAGATCTTTTTTTGCGTTTAAGAAATTTTCTTGAATGCTTAATTTACATTGTTATACCTTTTTGGTAGCGTTAAATTAGTTTTGAAGATTATTACATATTTCCTCTAAATTTTCGAATTTGAATTACCATGGGTTTTCATGAAAAGAAAAGCATTCCATAAAATCAAATCATTAAAAAATCAAATAATCAAGAAATAAAATAAATGAATAAAGAGTAAAAATAATAAAATGAGATAAACAGATATTTTCCCTCATGTATAATCTTTATGTAGCACACTTGTATAGAATCTAAGAATGTTAAGAGTTGCTGCATTTCTCAATGGTATACTATTTTGTTATTTTACATACACTTAAAAGAGAAAAAAAAAAAAAAGAAGAAGGAATGAAAAGATATCTACTAAAAACACATGAAACTATTTAAAATGTATTTAAAATGGTCTCGAAAAGAAAATTTTAAAATTTAAGCGTGTTGAATTCCCACTAGATGTTTGGAAAACTTACGCACAAACAATGTGTTTGAATGTTCTTTGAGAAAAATGTGGAAAGAATTGAATTTTTGACACTTTTGGTAGCGATGTTTTGTTCGTGTACCACCATGATTGGATGCATGGGTAAAAAAATTGAAGATAAAATTAGTGTTTCTGGTTGAAGTTTCTGACGGAACAAACTGTCTAATCTTTTTCAGTAACTCAAACTTATTTACCTAAAAAATCAATGGGACTAGAAATGTTATTCTAACGCTAAAAATCGAAAGAATTTTTGAGATTCGGATACGTTTAAAGTCTTCTGTCTACAGAAAAAAAAAAGTTTTTGATATAAATAGAATACTATTTCCAGTAGACATTACGTTGACGCTAATTAACATTAAATGATTGAATAAAAGCGATGTAAATTCAAAGCGCACTTAATTTCATGATGTATCTAAATGATTGTTGGGACATTGTTTTTTCATTTAAAAGTTTTAATTAAGTCTTCAAATTTTTGGTAATGAAAAAGAGGGAAAGTCGAATAGTTTTGTTTTCTACCGGAACAGAAGAGCTGAAAACTATTTTTTTTTGCTGGATGAAAAATATTTATTTAAGTGAACTTTTGTTTATTATCTTTATTTATTTTTAATTTTAGTCATAAAGTTTTATTTTTATTAATTTGTATTTGTTCTTTTTTCGGCATTGAAAAAAAAAAGAAAAAAAAGAAAACATGTTTTATATTTATTTAATGGGAAAAGCTGAAAAGCGATTTTATTTTTGATGCATACTCTTTACTTTAAATTCTTTTTTTGCAAAGTATTAAATATTTTTAAATAGAATAGATAAAGGATTAGCTGCCTTTGGTATTGTAAAAAAGTGATATTTATTAAAAATTCAAATTGCTATATTATTAAGGCGATTGCTTTTTTGTAGTTCTTCTTTTAAAATTTGTCTTTCGTAACAGTACGCTTAAATATTAGACAAACTGCTGAATTTATAATGTTCCCAACAGAAAGTTCTCTAATGGTTGACGTTTAGTGAAACATAATGGCATATCAATTCTATAACGTCAAAAGTTTTTTTTTTTTTTTTTTTTTGGCAGGAGAGAAGACAACTTTCTGCTTAGAAATCTGTTTTAAATGTTTAAACGGTTTGAAATGCTATGCAACCTTTGATAATTGAGAGAATATTGATGTGATGCTAAAAAATCGACGTTGGTATATGGGAAAGAAGGCTCGTTTAGTTCTATACTGTACTTTTTGTTATTAGAAGAAATGATTCATATTTAAACATCACATGTTTGCTGATTAGGTTTTGGTATGGGACTCTTTTATGCAAATTGTGCAGCTTGGCAATAAATCTCTAAAATTGCACCATTTTGAATATTTTGAGTTTTTAGTAAACTTCTCCCTTATACCATACAAAAATGTTTTGTGTTCGGATACTGTTATAAATAATGCTAAAGGATACCGTTAGTTGCTACATAGGATCAAGATTATTTTCTACCTAACTTGCAATGAAAAACTTAATTTCTTCATTACATAATTTTAGGTCGTTCATTTTCAAGCTTCACAGGCACGAGTTTAACTAACCGGTTTTGTTCGTAAAATCTGATTAAAATACCTATTTTATTACTTCTTCATTTTAACTACACACACACACACACACACACACACACACACACACACACATACACACACATGTGTATGTATGTATATATATAGGAATGCATCTCGTAAAACACACACACTCTAAAGTTGATCTCTCTCAAATGAAACTTTCTAAACGCTTCTCAGAAATAATTACCGTTCTGCAGTTACGTAACAAAGTGTGATTCGTGGCAATGAACCACTGCACTGGAAAGAAAAATGGACATTCATCTGTCTGAGTTGAACCAAATCATGAATAAAACATTAATAGAACTGGGAATTCGATAGCATGGGGGCAAGAAGCATTAGCCATCTATTAGTTCAAGCGGTCGTTCACCCTTTTATGGATGATTTCAAGTGCTAGACACACGCACGTTGATGTTAGAGATGGATAGTTTATGCGAGTAATATTTATGGTTAATATGCTTTGTGTGAATATTGTAAGTTCGTGAGTCAACATAGTAAACGTACTAGTAAGAGTTCCACAAAAGCTTTCTGCATGAATCGGGTGATACATATTTACAACAATTGAGGAAAGAAATGTACTTTTACATTACCTTTTTAAAATATTCATTTAAAAAAAAGAAGAAAAACACCAATAGTTTTTCATGATTGTTAGAGTTTAAAAGTTATCTTTTGACCATAGATTCAAATATATTTGCTTGTTGCCGACTTACTTAGCAATAGTACGACTTGAAATTCCCTCATTAGACACCTTTTTTTTTGTATTTAAATTTCACCTTGCAGTAATTTTTCATTTCTCTTGTAGATGATGACTAAGGGAGCAATTGCCCTTAAAATCGGTTTGCCTGTTTTTCCGTTTTTATTTCCATGTATTGACGTTTTTTCAGTTTTCTTGACATTGATTTCATTTGGTGGGATAGAGACGTTTCAGTTTCAAACTTCAATTCTTCTTGACGTTTCAGTTCAATTTGCATTTTACATTTGCTTTTACAGCAAAGTGAGACAGAAAATGAATTTTATTTTAAATCACAGAATATATTAGAACAGCAATTTGTGAAATAAAATGTTTGCCTTAATGCAGAAACAAAACGCTGTGAAGTTCGAATTGTAAGAGATATTTCACACAATGTTTTTCCATACGAAACAACTTTAAGATCGACACTCTAAGACTAATGCTTCAGGGCTTGATGATCAAGAGCCTTTTTTGAATTAAAAAAGAAAAAGTCATTTTTACAAAGCATAAATTAACTATTATATTACTGTTTCTCAAACAAAGTCATCCTGCTTATTTTGAAGTGATTTAATTGAACACAATGACCTGCGATTAATCAATTGAGAGTGAAGTTATTTATAACTCCAGAAAAGTCTCTCGCATATCTCTTACTTTAATTGAATTCTGTAAATGTTGTTCTTCCCCAACAACACTAGTCTTGCGGTGAAAAAGGACTACTGTCAAACCGGCCCAGAAATGTGCAGGTCCAATTCCAGGGGTATACAACATGTCCCACCAAATAGGGTGTAATATTTTTGGGACGGCAAGGCAAACCTTGTGATATAAAAACTGTGAAACATTACTCATACCTGTTTCAACGCATCTAAATGTACTATTTTAGCCTGTAAAAGCGTTTAAACGGTGCACCAATGTTTGTATATGCGCAAAGTATTTTGAAATTTAACTATAACTTTTTGCTTAATCAAAACTGAAACTTGCAATAATAAATACCTATAATTTTTAATGCAGTGTTGCTTCGGGATTTTGACCCCCCCCCCCTCAGAAAAAGGGAAGTTTTGTTAGGTCCGATAAGTTAGTTATTATTAATTCTCCTAGAAAACCGCCCGTCAAGGTATGACGGGTGAAAATTGCTTCTACATTTGAGCGAAGCAATTGCCTGTTTGGTGATATTTTGGTAGTCGAAATTTTAACCCTAACTCCAGTGGATTAACCCAAAACTCCAGTAGATAGTGTTCAATCTTGACTATTTTTTCTTTTCTCCTAAAAGGACAGTCTTAACACTAAAGCAGTCATGTTACCGGATCCAATTCAGCCCTGTCAAAATAATTCATTTCCCTGCATGTCAAACATTACTAAAAATATTATCAAATTATCATGCTCTGGAGCGAGTTTCATTGTTGATGACGTCAGGAGCGTCACTCGATTATTATTATTATTTTTAATTAATATTATCATTGTTATTATCATCATCATTATCATTACTATTATTTGTATAATTTGGTGTAGGGGCAATAGAATTACTAACGCCAGCCTTAAAAGAATGTTTTGTAATTTTTGTCTCTCAACTTTGCTTTTCCATAAAACAGGGACTGTTACAAATAAAACAGTTTCAATGCGAATGGTTTCATTTTTACTTAAATAACAGACACAAAGAGCAATTACAATGTTGTATCATTAAAGGAAAACTAGCAATTGCTTGTCTCTAGTGCTAGACTTAAATTCTAACTGAAGAAGTGAGAGAGAAATCGAGTTTCCAAAACTTATTTTTATACGTAGTCTCAAATTTTTTTGAAGTAAAATTTCACGTTTTTTAAAAAATTTAATTTAATTTAATTTTTTTTAAGAGCTGACCTTGCCTTAGATCCACTGCAAAATTAAGCATTGCTTTATTTAGTGGCGGATTCACATTCGGGGACCCGTTGCAATGCATTTTGGTTGCCCCTAGAGATGAGCAATAATATTAGAATTCGCTGTATGTGGTAATATTAAAGGTTCTGGAGACCCTTGCTATTTCTCCCGCGGCACCCCGGGAGTTTTTTTCTTTTATGAATGGCATTTTGAGTTTTAGATGTCAACACCACTTACATATCTAATATTGTACGAACAGAGAAAAATTCAGATGAGATGAGTATCAAAATAAAAAATATATATATATAAAGGAGAGGGAGGCCCAAAGCGGGTAGGTCTTCCAATGCCCCCTATGGTGCGTAAGCGACGATGCATACGTATTTCCTGCTTACCCGAACATCCCTGACTTTTAATCAGTCCCAGCAAAGCGGCAGTGAAGCGGAATGGCGCAACCAGGCGTAAAATTTAAAAAATGATGCCCTTCTAAAAAAGATTAAGTATGCAACTTGTGATTAGTCGAAGACCATTTAATTTTATTGATTGTCAATAATATTACGTTATTCTGACACCATCCACCTACAAACTACGACGGTCATTTCGTTTTTTTTTATTTTTTAAATTTAAGGTTATAATTATTGAAATAAAAAACATGCCTTCAGGCAAAGCGGGTATAGGGTTTAATCACATATTTATTTATAATTTCTTGAAACATATGCTGACTTAGATTTTTAGTTTCAATAGGACAAGTGTAACTTTAAAAACTTATTTTTTCGGATGGCAGTTTATTAGTCTATTAATTTAATCAGTTATTTCTTTATGTTTTATAAACAAATGTACTGACTTTAAATTGGATAAGTATAACTTTTTTACAGATTTTTTTATAATGGCAGGTAGCTAGTCAATTATTTTAATCATTTATAACTTCATATTTGATTGGCAAATGTACCAAATCACAATTAGTTAAGCTTACCCGCTTTGGGCCACCTGGTAGGGCAAAGCGGGCTTCGCAAGTGTTTGTAATTTTTATAATAAATTAGTATCGGGTTTAAATAATATAAAAATCACTTTTCATTTTGAATTTCAAGAACTCTGCTAGGAAATAAAACCGATATTCTTGCGATTAAAATCCAAAAACTACAATTTTCAGGCGTTCTTCGAAAACCTACCCGCTTTGAACCACCCTCCCCTATTTATGTATAAATCTTAAGGAGATTTTAAAAATAAATTTTCTTTGCCTTGCAAGACTTTTTAAACATCCTGCATATTGCAAATGGAGAAAGTAAACTTGAGATTTGATACTAATAACGTAGTTGTTTTTTTATTTCGTGAATGCTTTGAAACGTGGTTCGATTCGACCATAAGAGAAGTTACTGCGAATACAGTGAAGTTAATTATATAGCTCATCCGACATGATGTTCGTTTTGATTACCTAGATGTTTTGTAATAGTGTACTTAATAGAAAGTTAAAATAATAATAATAATCTTTAAAAATACTTCAAAAAACAACTTTAAACCACGACATCATGGCCCAATAAATAAAGAAATATTGTTTAAAACTAAATTTATGCATGAAAGTTGAATTTGAATAGGCAAATACGTTATCTTTTTTATTGAACAATACCTGACACGAACTGCGTTAATGCTAGCAGAAAAAATGATTTTATGTATTTTTCTGGCGGAACCAAAAGATATTTTTATCACTTCCGGTGGCAGCATCAGGAACTACCTTTCCATAAATATGCATGCATCATTAACATATTGGCCATAACAGATGCAACATGGTACTTCGGATACGTATATCGTGTTTAACACTTTTTGTGGATTTCAAAACATTTTGTTTCTCCAAAGCTTCTTCTTTGCCGTAAGTAAACAAATTATTACTTTTTCTCTGTACTTAATATGTTTCATGGGAAATGGAAAAAAAAAGTTAAAAAAAATTTAGGAGAGTAAATTTAGCTTTTAATTCATATAAAAAGACTCCAAATATACCAAATTGTTGTAAAGCAATGAAAGGATACCAGTTTTTATGAAATGAAAATAAAAACAATAATGAGGATGTATCTAAAATGCGTATTTAATCTCAAAAACACGGTCAATATTCTTTTAGCGAGTTTTTCTTTATGAATAATTCAGTATATTTAGAATATGAGTCCTTAAAATATTTATCACATTTTATCTAGATCCAAATGCTTTCTGATCATTGTTATTTCAGTTCCTTAAATATCGCTTTTATTTTAGTGCATTTAAGCGAAAATATAGAAAATTATATTACGAGCAAAAGATTATTTTTTGATATTGATAAAAACCGGATTCTATACTGTTCGTTGAAGGAAAGCGAGAAAAATTATTATTATTGTCATTAAAGAATAGAACTTTAATAGAATTGAGTGTTTGTAATTATTTTCTTTCATGAATTAATGAATTATTAAAACTGACCGCCACAATTTAGTTTCATAGTTTCTTCTTTTTTTCTAGCTTTGTTTATCTTTTCGAAAAAAGAAACAAATTTTGAAAATAAGTTTTCTGTGTCTTTTATAAATAAATATTTCACCTGATGAATTGATTTTATGGTGGAATTAAGTTTAGTGTTTTTAAGATGCTTTAAGATAAAGCTTATATAAAAAACAAACCTAATAGTGCAACCAGTTCATGGTGCAAATAATGTTTCATAATTAACTCTGATGTTTTTTTTGTCCTTTCCTAGAAAAGTAAAAATATGATGTTTTTAATTTTACCTTTTCCGTTTGTTAATCTTTTTATTGTTGCACATTTAATATTTTATTGTGTTAAGAAATGAATAAAAAAAAAACTTTCTAGCAAAAATCATGTTACTAAAAGATTTTTTTAAACAAAAACTAGAAAGTGCTTACAGTTGGAGTCGTGTTTTAGTTAAAACAAGCTACCAATTAGTAGTATCACAGGATAAAGCGTAAATTATTGCCGTTGCAATGAATGCACATTTCTTGAAAAAAAAAATTAAAAAAAAAAATCGCCACGCGTTTTGTAGTGAAAGTTACAATTTTCAAACTCACTAGTCTGTTAAATTTTTTTAATGCTTTTCATGGTTTTCTTGAACATACATTTTAGTTTCATTCACACATTCTGAAAGTTTAATAAAACTTCCTCTACTGCCGATACGAAAAAAATTCACGAATTAGTGATGCATTATATAACTGTCTGAGGCTCAGATTTCGTGATAAGTAAGAACACTCAATATAATTTACATATTGCAATTCATAATCGTGACAAGTTTATATTTTGTAACACGCAAAGATAGTCAAAATAAAACTGATAGCGAAAAAACAATGCGACAGGCTTTGTTAAGGTTCTTAGAAACGGTTTATATTTAAATATGTAGCCCGAAATTGAAATTGTTTCCATGCGTACTAAATATAGCATCCTTCCGTCGCCTTTTCGATGTTTCACTGCAGGGCTAGTGTCGGCGGGGAAGAACGACTTTTACAGAATCAAACTAAGCGACGAAAAAATTGCGATAAAATAATTTTCTCAATAAGTTATATAAATTACTTTAATTAATTTTATAAATTACTTTACTCGTTTTTGAAAAGTCACAAACCATTGCGCTTGGTTGAATTACTTCAAAATAATTTAAATTAAGGCAAGTTACTAAAAAATCATTTATGTTTAAATACGAAATTCCGAAACTGCTATTGTGTCCTTGTGTACTAAATTATAGCGAATTTCCGTTGCCTTTTCGGTGCTTCACTGCCCGGCTATAGTCTTCGGGGAAGAAAAACTTTTATAGAATTGAATAAAAGCAAGGAGAAAATTGCGCTAAGATTTTTTTTCTCGAATTATAAAAATTTACTCGAATTTGAAAGTACTAATTAAAAATGAGTTATTAAAACACAAAATAAGCCACTCTGCTGAGTAACGGCTTGTATTTAAATATGTAATTCCGACATTACAATCTTTTCTTTGTGCACTAAATAAGGACCCCCCCCCCCCCTTTGCATTTTCTGTGCTTCTCTGCAAGGATAGTGTAATCGGGGAAGAACAACTTTTACAGAATTTTTAAAAGCAACGAGAAAACTGCGATAAGATATTTTTGAGCTTTTCTTGAGTAGATCAAACATCAAATTTTATGAAAAAATCCTTAAATCATTTAAAAGATTGTAGAATTGATTGCCAAATAAATTAGAACCAGGCATGTTTGTTGTTTAATTATAAATATTAAACTACACAGGCAAAATTAAATTGTCTATGATACACCTTTTCCAATACCCGTTTTTAACATTAAGTACGAATTGATTTTCGGACGAATAACTGGTATTAAAAAGACGAGAGAAACATTGCCAAAATATATTATCAAATGATCATGCCGTGGAGCAAGTTTCATTGTTAATGACGCCAGGAGCGTTACTTGATCATTCGCTATATATATATATATGAGGACCAGAAAGGATCCTAATTTCAGAACCTGAAGATATTTCCTTTGCATGCATAGCTGCTATTGATTAAACCTATTAAGCATCAACACAAGGATGAATTAACAATAAATGTTACAATTAGTAATCATTCTTTTATCAGAGAAAACCAATTGAAAATCGATTTGCAAGGCAGTCAGTTACAGTGGGAAACATATATAAATAATAATAATTAAAAAAAATTAGAAAGTTGAAATTAATATCAAAAGTTTGGTCTTGTTAAAAAACCTCCGATAAAACCTCTCTCAGTGGAAAACATATATGAATAATAATAATTAAAAAACATTAGAAAGTTAAAATTAATATCAAACTCAAGTTTGGTTTTGTTAAAAAACCTCCGATATAAACCTCTCTCAGCGGAAAACATATATGAATAATAATAATTAAAAAACATTAGAAAGTTAAAATTAATATCAAACTCAAGTTTGGTTTTGTTGAAAAACCTCCGATATAAACTTCTCTCTACTTTTTGCCTTGTCGTTGACAAGAGAAATACTTGACAAAATTATAAAACTAAAAATGATAGTTAAAAACAAACAAAAAAAAAAAAAGAAACATGAGTTTTTTTTTTGCCTTGTCGTTGGCAAGAGAAATAATTGACAAAATTATAAAATTTACGAAACTAAAAATGATGGTGAAAAAAGAAAAGTGTTTATAGACGTATTAAAAAAGTAAGAAGATTTGATAACTTGACTTCTTTGGTCCTTCCCTATCACTACTGCAGCCAGATATTTTCCCGTGAAGGGTTTTGGGTCCTAAACTACGTCTTTTTATGCAAATATTTTAACATGCCATTACTTACAATATGACTTAAAACCAATTGCTCTGGAAACACTGAACTGTTTGCCCCGAGCGCCTTTGTTAATCATATAACATATCCGAGAAACAGAAATGGCATTTGTCAAAAATTTGGAAGAAAAACCGAAAAGTTACTGATATAAAATCTAAATTTAATGCGCTTTCATGTCACAGAACTCGCTCAAAGTTAGTTTACATAACTGATGCGCGGTGGCTTAAAAACGGTATAATAAATGGTCATCATAAAAAGTTTATAATTTTAAATTAAAGTTTTTGACAAAATTTGACTACAGAAAACTACCAGTAAACATATCATCATAGTTGCTTTTCGCGTATTGTAGAATTTGAGAATAAATCAGCTAAAAAAAAAGTATTGCGAAAGACGTTAATTCTCTCCAGTGCTTATGAGTTGTGACACTTCTATTGCCAGGTTGCAATATGTTGCACATCGCTCACAAAAGCTCAAGATTCAAAAGTAAAGAACACAAAAAATCTCTAGTGCTCAATAGATGGCAGCAGAGTCGCTTCAATTGTGTTTCTCTGCATGGAAAACAGTTTTCGAGTACCGACCGGCGTTTATGCCATGTGGGTTATGCATCCAAAACATCTGAGGGGAAGACAATGCTAACTCATTTGTAACTTCCAAACTTGAGGATAGAAGCAAAAAACAACTACAACTTCAGCATGTCTACTTCTAGCGGAAGTTTGTAAGCACCTCTTTTTTTCTTTCTAAACTACGTTTAGAGATCAAATCATAAATTGATTTGTGTCTCGGGCTTTTTTTAGTTACTTTTGATTGATGTTTACATTTTTTTTTTGGTTCAGTCGTTATGGAGACTAAAAATAACGAGTTAAAAGTCCTTGCGCTTCTAAACGTTTGAAATGGGAACAGTGTATTTGTTTTTTTCTGGAAATAGAAACGACGACATTCGGAATAATACCGGAAGTTATCTAAAATAAAAACAAATTATAGAAGCACTTTTTTTCTCCAGATCAAAATGCGACAATGTTATATAAAAAATAAAAACACGTTTGATGCCTACGTAATTTACTCTTGTTTGCTTATAAACCATGCATAAGTTTTAAGTGTTGCAGTAGTCTTACATATATTAATTTGAAAGCAGCACGCAGTACATAATGTGTTAAGATTTTTTCAAAATGTATTAATATTTAATTAAAAAATATTGTCTTCAATTAATTGCTGAGGAAATGTCTATTAGGAATTCAAATTCTTTTTCCAATGACTGTTTATTAATTGCTTGACGAGAATACGTGTACAGTGCACCGCCGACCGTGTGTATAGCGCCATCAATAGCAACACTGTACACCTATTCTTAAACTAATTTATTGTGTAGTTTAAAAAAAAATGTTGCACCTTTTTTAGTAAAAAATAATGAATTTTAATTTGAATGTATGTTAAGGTTATAAAAATCAATTAGGAAATAATCCTCGAATCTCTATCTGTCGTCTATTTCTTGTATTTAAATGGAAAGAAAAAAATTTCTTTTGAAAAAATAATTTTTAATGTGATGAATTTTAGTTTTAAGATTAGTTTTCATCAAGCATAATAAGAGTACGTCATTAAAAACCGAAACAAACAACACATACAACTAATAACATTAAACCACATTTTAAATACAAAGTAAGTTACTCAGAATTTAAAAGTGAATAAAGTGTTTTAACACTCAGATCCTTTGACTTACTTTTGAAGAATATTTATATGCAATTTCTTCATAAACGTAAAATAACAAATTATTCCTACTTTTGAATTAAATATGTGTGATGCGTATTTTTACTTCTTTTTTTACCGATAGAAACGTATTAGCAAACATTTAAGGTGACATTACGGCACTTAAAAACTGTTTCGCACTGTTGCAAATAGCCTTCGTGTGAATTAGGCGTGACGCGTACTCATTTCCGTCCCTTGGCAATTTAATATCATGTTTCGGATTTCATGGATATTGTTTACGCGTGTCTTTTGTGTATTGTTTACATTAACTTGAATATGAAGATTTGCTCAAAATTATGACCTTTTGCGAATCAAGAATTTTTTCCACCTTACACTTTCATGTTGTTTTCAACTGGGCGCATTTTTTCGGGGAAAGGTGCATTTTTTTTGCAGTGAGAAGTAAAAAAAAAGAAAAGAAAAAACCCAGGTAATTATTAGAAGAAAAAGTTGAATCATTTTAAATTATCCCGAAGAATGTTTACCCTTATGATATTTCCGAATTAAATATTATAATCTAGCTATTGAAGATGAAACATGCCATAAAAATTAAAAATTCATTATTTTTTTACTTTTAGTCCGTAATTAGTAAGAGTTTAAAAAGCTGACAAATGTAGAGTATTCTACCAAATGAACATTTTTCGCTCAAAAATAAATAACATATTTAACATTAAAGAATCTTTGATTTTTGGACGACTCTTTTTTAAGTATATTGACCCATTATTTTTGCAAAAATAATAACAAGAGTAATAAAAATAATAATTGTTATTATATATTATATATTATTATTATTATTATTTTTATAATTATTATTATGTTATTATTATTATTCGTTATTTATAATTATTACTAATATTAAAAATTATTTATTTTTATTATTAATTATTACTATTATCATTAATTATTAATTATTATTATTAATTATTATTAATAATAATTAATTATTATTAATTACAATAATTTTTATTATGACTGCTGTTGTGGTTGTTGTTGTTTCTTACAGGTCATCTTTCGATTCCCCAAATCCATTAAACTAACGAAAAATGCAATTTGTCTTTTTCACATTTTTTTCAGAAATTGTAAACACATTTTTATCAATTATTCAAAATCCGTAGCTACGATAGTGTGACTACACGGTCCTGGGCAGGTAAACGGCAGTTTCTACAAAAATGAGTTTTTGTCACACTTGAAGAAGTAGAAGTAAAGTATTGGATTTTGACGCTCGTTTCATGCTTTAATTGCAGCTGGAACTAAATAAGCACGTTTTGTACAGTAAAGCTGAGTTAAAATGCCTGACGAAAATGCCAAAAAAAGAGGAAAAATTTGCTGCTGCTTACATTTCCAGGGCAGTTAAGTCTGGAGAATTAAACACTTGATGATTCAGTTAATATGGCAATATTGTTTGTGACAGTATAATTTTGGTAGTTTAACATTCACCAATTCGAAATTAGAAATTTCGCTTTTTTTTGCAGGTCTCTATTACGCAGGATAAATCATTCACTCTGTTTTGCAACAGAAAGTATGTCTTGAGATCTACCGTTATACCTGTATTAACGTCATTTCGGTACGTTAGACGCCTGACCCGAATGTGTTTTAAACATTAAAAAAATGTAAAAAAAAAAACCGCATTTTTTGTTGGTATGGATGGATTTGAAATGTTAATGTTCTCTATGAACAGATGAATCACTTACTTTTCTTATACAGCAGTAAATGTTGCAATTTTTTGTCCTATAGAGTCAAAAAAAAAAAAAAAAAACATTTAAGCAAATTTTTTTTTAAGTCATAAAAAACATTGAAATTCTCTATTTTCTGAATTTTTAGGCTCATTTTGCGATTGGAAGACATAACCCAATTTCAAAAAGGGTTATTTGTGTTTTTAAGTCTACCAATCGCCACCTATCGCGTTATAGTGACACGAAAATAAAAGTTTTGTCAGTTGCGTACCATCCTATTGTCTGACAGTTCTACTCCAGTATTGTTTTATTCCGTTGAAATTTGCATTTTATGTATTTCAGTTTCTGTTTGAAATTTCAAACGTCTATTATGAAATTTGGCTCCGCCCTCCTAGATATAACATTTCAACGATTTCACTGGAAGCTATGACAGAATCCTTAGAGTTTTAAAATATAGTTAGGCATTCTTGGTCTTGCTTTGACACTCTCCCACCAAAACCAAGAAGGTCTTGTTACCATTCGGGGGAGAAGTGGAGGAGTTGTCTTGCTTTGACAGTAATAGCGACGATTTGCTTATATTTTTACATCACGCGCAAACAACAAATTATGATTATCTGGGATTCAGTTGCGAGAAGGTGTGTTAAAATATAGGAATACCAGTTACTATCGAACAAACCAGCGATGAACAACACAAGCTCATAGTCATTTAATTAAATGGAATAAAAGTTGGATTTTCAAAAATTCTGATTGTCAGATGTGGTTGACGACAGCGGCAAATATTAGATTTTTTTTCAAATTGGGAAACCTCTTACGAGGACGTTGTTACGAAAGAGTAGTGCTTATGTAAAAAAGTAGTCGAAAAAAAGGAATTGTTATAAGTAGTGCATGTTCATAGCTTTTGCCTTAAAGCTGCTGGTGAGAAAGAAATTAGTATAATCCTCTTGTATAAAAATGAATAAATAAAAAATGAATTAGTACATGCCACACACATAGTTTTTTCTCTCAAAGTGAGACGATTTAGCTTTGGTATTTGATTACTTCAAGAAATGCAATAACATGGGTTGAATAATAACAATAACACAAATAATAATATTGATAATGATAACACCACCACCACCACCACCACCACCAACAACAACAACAACAACAATAATAATAATAATTATGACGTCGACGACGACGACAGGAGCAACAATAATAATAATAATAATAATAATAACTACAGCAACAATAACAAATAATTATAATGAAAATAACACAGCTATAACAACAGCAAAAATAATAATACTAATAATTACAATAACAATAATTTTAAAAAAATAATAAAACCTGGCGCAATTTGAGATCAGCATGTGGTTAAGACAGACAGTAGTCGAGATAGTTTTCTTAGTTAACATGTTAAAACGTGGTGGAAATACGCCGGTTACAACATATGAATATTGTAATAGGCACAGTATTGACATTCGTTAAATTAAAGCAATATTGATTTGAAATATGAATACCAAAATCGACTATGATGTGTTAATTAATCAAAACAGTTAAGGGAAAATACTCGTTTTTTTTTCACTTACATTAAACATTATTTCCACATTTTATGATTTGTTTTATTCTTAATTTTGAAACAGTATTGGTGGTTTTAAATTTTTTTATAACAGAGTGTTAAAAGATGAACAACCCTTCTCTTGCTAGATGAGAAACAAATAGATGGGACAGAGGGACAATCGCAGAAACAAAAAGATAGAACTTTCTCGTACTGCTTTTTAGAAATTTTCTCCTCCTTATAATGTTATTTTATTTCATTTTGAATACTTTAGAAGCATTATTTACGCCATTTTGCTACATTTTATTCAAGTACTACATTGTTAAAGTATAGTCAAAATCATTTGCGCTTTTTTTATTAATAATTGTGAAAAATCATTTTTTGTTTCTTGGATAGGTTCCTATCTAAAACTCGACTGCGAAAATTTGAACTTTAACTTGTCAGAAACGAGTCTAAACTGTTATTGCTTTCACTTTTCTGTGGCCTTGATATCAGTTTCGTTCGTTTTGTGATTATTTTGTTGATAGCATGTGAAATAAAGAAACATAAATTAGCCAACTAATGAGACTTTGTGCGCTATTTCCCCAAGAACAGCGGGGAGTTGCAGATAAAATCAGGTATCAAAAATTTTGCAAGGATTTGATTTTTAAAGCCTCTATTTTACAAGACTGTACTTAAAAGAAATGTTCATTGAAAAATAACATTCTTTCACATATTTTTTGGTGAATACATACCCATACTTTAAAAATTTTGATACCAATCGAAGCAGCGAAACTTTTTAAATACTCCTTCTCTCTCTCGCTATAATTTATTATCTATCATTCAATAAAAATTTTAACTGCGTCATAAAATTTAATTTCATGGCAATTTGTTTGGCGTCATAATTCATTAAAATAAAATTGATGTTTATTTGGATTACCATAATTTACATAGTCCTAAACCGCACACCTTTCTCATATGAGAAATGAAGGGTAGTGGAAAAAAAACTGGTACCTATAATCTTTCTCCAATCGAATTTTGGCTAGAAAACGTTTGTTTATTTTTACATTTCGCAGAAGTTAGATAAAAAGCGCACTTATATTCAACGCGAATTAAAACATGAAAGAGAAACTTTAAAACAATTGAATCCGGCTGGTGGCGTGATGGTTAGGCACTGGCCTTCTATGCCTGTGTACCCGGGTTCTGACCTTGGGTGGAAAGTCGGTGGATTTTCGAGATGCAGAAAATCACCAGCGCCCATGTAGTATGATTATACGGTATGTAAAAGATCCCTTGGGTATTCTTTTGGCTTAGAATTCCCTCGGCAAAAGTGAATTCCTAGTGCAATTTCGCATCAAAGAGAGCCCAGGTGCTTCCATCTGTTGGAAACTGGGCGTCAAAAAACTACTGTGTCATGCATCGGCGCCTTAATGGTGACACATGAAGGACTAATGCATTGTTCGGCCGTCGCGTAGGTCTGGTTATGGCCCAGCCGCCTCTTCTGGTGGGTTTCTTATACAGCCCCAAAGGAAAAAAACAATTGAATTAAAATATTTAAAAACATATCAATAACACTTTGTGCGACAAGGAAGTGAACCGTTAGATTTTTCTGCATAAATAAATTGACACTCTAAAAAGGGTTCATTAGAATCTCAAAACTTACGTGTGCTTTGTGCTCTGCCATCTTGCTCTTTTTAAATAAATATTTGGTTACTTCATGCCTATTAGCATAAATAATAAACATAATTTGCTCTAACCAATATAAAATGTTATAAATAAGAAAAATAAAAATTGAAGTATTATTAAAGAAGTAATCATTAATTCGTGTATTAAATCTCACTTACTGGAACACAGGGAAAGAAATAAAATGAAACCAAATGTTCTTAGGGGGGTTACATTTTAAGGTGTCTAAAATGTCAGGAAGGTTGCATAATTATCACATACGTTGGCTATTTTTGGCTCTGTTTATAGCTTTTTATCCGTTAGATTTAGAATAAGGTAAAAACGGGAGAAATGAACCACCATGTGAGATAAACCAGTCAGAAATTTCGTTAGTGCGCCTCTAAACTGATGGAATATTTATCTCAGTCTGGTACGAAAAGACATTTTGTACGGCATGTTACTGTTTACTTCTTCAAAAACATAATATTTTGTTAGCCAAAAACAATTGTTTGTTTTGGTAAGACAAATAAATGTTTACTTTGAATGAAATGTAATCTATCTGGTATTGTTTGGGTACAAGTCGGCTAGGGACCGATTTACACACTTGGGTGCCCCGGGCACTGACAAATATGGTGCCCCCCCACACAAAAAATATGAAGGTATTATTTTGATAGGAAAAAAAATTTAAAATATCGATTTCATACGAAAAAAGTTAATAATTAAGATGTTTTGCAAAGAAATCATTTAATATAAATCTAAAATAATTTTATGGTTTGCATGTCAGAAATTTTCTTACAGTCGCAGATGGAAAAACTATGATAAAAATTGTAAAAGTAAATCATAATGTGCTTTCTGCACATCAATAATTCTTTATATATTTTCTCACTTGTTTTCTTGTCGTAAATTCATCTATAATGTCCTCATAATCAAGTTTTAGGTTAAACTTCCTTCTATTGATAACAGAGCTAATAAAGACAATTTACCATTAGAAATGAGAGTACGCAAAGGACACTTAATTCTGTTCAATAGCGTAAATGATCGTTCTCCACAACAATTGACTAATATGCTTTCATTTAATAAAAAAATTGTCAAATGACTAAATTTTTTTGTTTCCTTTAGTTAGAAGCCCCGAACACTGGTCCCTAAAAAAAATTGATGACAGAAATTTGGTGCCCCCTTTCCTTTGGTGCCCCGGGCCCGGGCCCCGAATGCCCTGCCGTAAATCAGTCCCTGAAGTCGGCTTCCTAATAACCTAAAATGGGACGTGAAATCTACAGTGAATGGTTAGCGGGGATTATACTTTTCACCTAGACAAACGGGAGAGATGGACACCGTCTAGATGGAAGAACTATGTAAACTTCAACCTTTAAAACAATGATTTTCAAAGAACTGAACTTAAAATACAAAGGACAGTACTTTTCTGTTTTCGGAATATGCCAACTACCTATACTACAAAAGGTTCTTTGAAGCAAATTTGAAAAATGCTGTTAAAGCCATCCAAGAAAGGAATATGGGTGTGAATGAAGCGGCAAAAGCTTTCAGCGTTCCTAAGACTACTTTAAACAGAATATTCAAAACTCATTATTTTACCAAGGGTGCTTTAGGACCGTCATCGGTACTGTGGGGTGGCCATGAAAATGAAATTGTTTAACACATACAAAAAATACAGAATCTGGGGTTTTCACCTTCTACAGATTTTCTCAGGATTACGAATTATCTGGAAAACTTAAAATACCTCGTACTTTTTATAAACAACTTAAAAGGCTGGTCATGACTGGTTACAGAAATAACTTTAACAACTTACGTTTTATACATATAAAATAAACCAAAAAATAATGTATGTTGACTTAATAGTAGTTTACTTGTAAGTAACTTTATTTTATTCATGTAATGAAAATAATATTATTCTCATGTAATGAACTTATTCTCATGCAATGAAAATAAGAACTTAATTACAAAACATGTGAAATTATTTCACAATTTTTTAGTAGTTCCTCTTTCACTCAAATGGTCCATTTCACTCGGACTACTTCGAGTGAGATGGATCGCATAGCAAAAGTTTAAAAAAATTACCATAATAGGAATTAATTTAAAGATATCACCTTCTATAATTTTTATAAGAAACATCATAAACTACATGTATATAAAATGAAAAATAAAAAATATGTAAATGTACAGCTTTTTGAGAACGGAGAAAAAACGTGGTACATCTCCCTTATAATTACCCTAAGCATGAGAGCACAGAATATAATTTTCGAATTCAATAACAATAATAATAATAACATTTTTCAGTTATTATTTTCAAGGCCGGACATTTTCCTTCAAGTTTTCTCATCAATTCGGATGAAGGCTTGAAATCTGGACAGTGTGGACGAAACTCTGTTGCTCTTCATAAAAACTCGAGATTCATAAAAACTCGAGATTCATAAAGACAAAAAGTTATGAAAATATCTTTATGCGGCTTGTTTTGATTGATAGCAATGACTTTGATCTAGCGTTGCCTGTTTATAGCCTTTCTAAACATTTCCTCCTTTTCTTTTCCGTTTTAAAATTTCATTTAAGTATTACTTTCCTGTTTTGTCTTGGTTTTGCTATGCAATCATACAAAGATTGTGGAATGAAAACTATAGCTAATTATGAGCACAAGGTGTTCTTAAAATTTTTCCCAATTAGAGTCATCTCATTGTTTTGCAATTTTTAAGTAATTACTGATTTTTTCTCTTTAAAACCCTGCGGTTTGGAACTTTCATTGCATGCATTATAACTAAATACAGCTTCTCTGAAAACGCATTTTTTTTAACAAAACTCATAAGACCCTTTATTCCGGAAACTGCGCAGAATGTATCTTCCAAATGTTTACCGATTTTTCCTCAAATTTATACGTATTATAATACATAATTTTCAAAACTTGAAATTCTTTTATTTTTTATTGCTTTAAAAAAATGTCGGAAGGATCAAAACATTATGATTTCAGTTAATTTCAAGAAATTCGTTCGTTAAGGTGCATAAAACCGTGTTGAAAATAAGGATAGAAAATTTTATTAGTTCCTCCAATTGATTTTGAGATAAAAGGTAATTGAGATTTGAGTCATCCGACAAAATCTTTTGTCGAAAATCTTTACATTTATTTGATCACGCCTTTCTGCACTGAAAAAGAGGTTCCATAAAACCCCAAAAGACGTGCCTGCTTTTTTTTTTTTGAAATTTGTGCTTTTTACTTTGTTTTTTCTTACCACTGCATTCTTACACAAAGGCATTTATTCATTTCTTACCGAAAAATGAGTTTCACATATAAAAGCTCTCAAAATGTTCACTTAAATTCAAGAGTAAATAAAAGAAAAAATAACTGTCATTCTCTTCCCTTTCTCCAGTCTCGAAAAATCGAATTAAGCTCCTGCTCAGGGCTGGTTTTAGACTTAACGGGGCCCTAAGCTGTTTCAGGTATGGGGCCCCCTTTTGTAGTTTGAACAACGTTTCTCACGGTGGTGTACGAGGCAATTTTTTATTTTTTCCCCCTTTACTATGTTTGTGTGTTTCCTCTGATACACACAGCAATACTTTTACTTTTTTGATCGTTTTTTCCCTGATGTTCCTTTTGGATTTAATGGTATCAAGAGAGTGATCCAGGACTCCCTTTTAAGTGGAGTATAGAATATCTTCAATGGTAGGGGGTCCGAGGGGTTTCCCCCCGGAAAAAGTTTGAAAAAGAGATGTAATATTCTGCCTTATATATATATATATATATATATATATATATATATATATATATATATATATATATATATATATATATATATATATATATATATATATTGAAGCCCTATAAAATGTAGTTGAAACTACAAAAATATCAGGACAGAAATAGGCAGACAAAATTTTTTTTTAAAGTTACATACTCTTTCACAAATTAAGATAATGCACAGTAAAAATTGTTCTAAATATAAAAATATCGATTGTAAAAGATGCTTTAAAAGAAATGGTGTACAGATTTATAAAATGGGTAACAAGAGAGTAACATATTTCTCATTTAAACAATTCATTTATACACTTGATAAGAAATAAAATTGGAGCCCAACTTTGCTTCGAATTTTCAAAGAATTATCTAATTATTTTCAACAACTCTAGAACAATTATTTAGTTCACTTCATTTTTACTTTACAATCTCTGATATTTTAGTACTTGATTGTAAAGTTTTACACTCCTAATCTAACTTTGTAAGAAACAGCTATTTTAAATTTAAAGGAAAATAAAACTGGATATCTCATTACAACAACTTTTCTTCAGTTGCAAGTGGGACAGAAAACGAAAAGGAATAGAGCGTATTTTTTCCATGCTAAACAGATTGACAATATGCAGAAGTAAGATAACAGCAAGCAACACCCAAAGAATTTCCAAAATGATTTACATAGATGGCAAGGTGTGAGTTGCAAAAATTTGTAATATGATTCAGAAACGTAAGAACCATGGTTTTTACATATTTAATGCAGGATAAAGCAAGGAACTGAATTTAACATATATTGGCATTTCCTCTCCCTACCCCCTCCCATTTGTGGTTTGTAGCCACACTTTTCCAAATTTTCAAGGTTTTCAGGCACTAGAAAATAAAATTTATTTTTCAAGTACTTTTTTTTTGGAACAAATCATACTAATTTCCGAGAGTTGTGGGCGCTAAGCAAAGCGGGGGTCCTAAGCTATAACTTGCTTAGCTTGTAAGTAAATCCAGGCCTGCACCTGCTGGAAATTGTTCAAGAAATAATCTAGTTATATCTACTAATTAAAATTTTACCGCTTACGTTTTGTTTCCTTACCACTAGAAGAAATATAGACATTATACGAGAGAAAACTTGAATTCACTTAGGGAAAAGAAATCAAAAGAATTAAGATTTTGCCGTTAAAGTGTTACTATTAGAAATTTTAACATAATTTATACTTTGTTTTCATGAAATAAATATTAAAGAATAAGAGCATTTGCCTCCCTTGGTCTCAGAAACAACGTTTCCTGAAATTTATTCGAATAATTTCCTGTCAACATTTCATTTAATTTTTTTTTGAAAAAATGGTTATAGTTATCATAGTATAGATAAGTTATTGAAAATGTGGATTTAATCTACACTGTTCCAAATAAATACATAAATAAATAAATGAAATAAAATAAATAAACAGAAAAAATAAATAAATAAAATGAAATAAATAAATAGAAAAAATAAAACTAGTGAAATAAAATAAAAAAATGAAAAATAATTTTTGACTAAACTAGCCATTAAAAAAGCTAAATTTTATGTTCTTGTCCTTTAATGGTCATACTTGAAATTTTAATTGTAATACTCATAATACAAATAAAAATAAGTTTATTTAAGAACATAAAAGTATTAACTTTCAAGGCATTCAAAAAGGACTTTTTTAGCAGCATAAATTAATAATAAAGGTATTAATAGTGAGAAAAATAAATTTAGAAATCTTTAAATTAATTAAAACCCTTATCTATTCTATTTTTTTGCAATCCCAAGCAAAATTAACTAAATATTTCAGTAATAAATATACAAATTTTCACGAAAAAGCATACGCGAGAATGAATAAAATAACTGTCATAATTGGCTTTCGCTACTGTGCGAGTATTTTGCAATGCATTTTGCTTTCTAGGTTACCCCAAATCATTTATTGTAAAAATGAATTTCAAACGAATCTGTAGCTACTTGGCTGAGCTTAAATCAATCATCTTTCATTCGTGTACAAGGGGACAGTCGCTTACCAACTTCAGCTGCAAGCAGCCCCATTTGGATCGCTTCGTGATTCGAAATAACCTCTCCCATTCTCGGAGATTAGCGAGCGAAGTGAGCAAGGGGCTGAGCTTCCTAGTGATCGTTAAAACAATTGAGTATGGTTTGTTTAAACAATTTTATTTTCCAACGTATTGCGTCAAACGAAATGTTTATAAAAATAATTATTTTTAAACACATTTCTTCTATTAACACTAATTTAGATGAATAATTCATATGCGCATAGGTGAAGTGACTTTTACAGCAATTAAACACTTTCTGAACGGCATTTTAGAATTTCGTTCCTTCTGTAAATTCTACATCATAGCCTATTCAAACTTTTAATCAATCGGGTCTTAACATACATTAAAATAAATTGTCCATTAAAATCGCATTAAAAGAAAGGACCATAAAACGTTTGACCTTCGTTTTGATCTTCAACAACCAGCACGTAATCTTTCCACGAAAGTGGGACAAGAGTTGTAGAGATTTACCACCTCATCACGGGATGGATCTGACCATTAAATCAGTCTCTGTCCCATGGGTGATTAAGACCTACTTTTGGTATGCAGTGTTACGGAGCTGATTACTTGGATCCCGCATGAAATGTTCAAAATGAATTTCACGCTTAGATTGTCGTAAATGGTAATAGTGAAGAGTGAAAAAAATGTAATGACATTTATTACGTTCTTCAGTTAGGGAAATTAATGAGTTGGGAAAGAAAAAGAAAGGCATCTTTTCGTCGCTAAGCAAAAAATTATGCTTGAGAAGTTATAAAACTTTAATTTTGGGAAATAAAAATTAATTTTTCTGAAAAATAAATAAATAAAAAAATTTACTTGAACTTTGACATTTTGAATTCAAATTATGTTTTTCGCAATCACGAGTGCGTGTGTACGTAGGCGTGCGTGTTTGTGTGTGTGTGTGGGGGAGATATGTTTGTTTGTGTGTGGAGGGTATGTGTATGTGTGTGTAGGCATGTGTGTTTGTGTGTGGGTAGTTGTGTGTATGTGTAGGTGTGTGTGTATGTGTTTCTGTGTATGTGCTTGTGAGTGTGTGTGTATGTGTGTGCGTAGGTGTGTGTGTGCGTATATGTGTGCGTAGGCGTGTGTGTGCGTATATGTATGTGTGTAGGTTAGGTGTATGTATGGGGGGGGGGCGTGTAAGTGTAGGATATTGACGCAACCTGGAGATGGTTTTCGCTAGAGGAGCAGCATCGTGAGGCGGTCGGCCGACGGTGGTGCTGCAGAGGGAGGCGGGGGAAAAATAAAATCATAGGACATCAAAGCAGTCAAGTGAGAACAAAAAACAATCGTGATTGCTCAAAAAAGTTAAAATTGCAACTTTTGACATTTGGAATTTAAAATATTTTTCCGCAATCACGAGCGTGTGTGCGAATGTTGGCACGCGTTTGCGTGTGTGTGTTTGTATGAGCGTGCGTGTGTATGTATGCGCTCGCGCATGTGTGTATGTATGCTCGCGCGTGTGTGTATGTACCACTAGATTGTATTGGCCACTAGAGGGCGCCTGTGATGCAGGGAGTGTTATTGCTGCTGATTTGATAAGTGTTTTCTTACTATAATTTTTCATTATTACTGTCTAGTTTTAGGTTTTTTTACTTCACTTTATCATGTAATTTAGTTTTATTGTGTTTTGGGGGCTCATTTTTGCTGTTATTGTATTCTTGAAGTGTTTTTGCATTTTTTGGAGCTAAGCCTAACATGTGGTGATCTCCTGGTTTTTGATCTTGTGTGCTTTATTGGGTGTAGCAACTCTGTTTATTTACTGCTGTTTTTAGTATTTATTCTGTGTTTTTTTGCATTTTTATCTTTCTGTTTTGCCTTTTGGAACATATTCACTGAGTAGAAATGGGTGTTATATGCATTATGAAAGAGGTAAAGAGTGGGAAGGGGGACAGGTGGATCTCTTGTGATTTATGTCATATGTTCTGCCTGTATAAGGGGGAAAATGAGTCTGTTTTTGAGGAGGATTATATTTGCACTAAATGTGCTGAACTCTCAGACTTAAGACTTAAGATGCTAGTTTTGGAAGCCCAGTTAGCATTAGGGTGTAAGCCAGTTGTAGAGGGTATAAATGTTCCAGAGATTCAGGGGGAAGTTTCAAATGAGGAGTTAGATTGGGAAACTAAGGGTGTAATTTTGGGGGACTCTATGGTAAGGGAGGTGGGTAACACAGTTGGGAGAGTAAAGCGTAAGGTGGCTAGGTGTTGTTTACCAGGGGCTCGGGTAAAAGACGTTAATATGGTTGCTGAAAAGAAGGGAGTATTGAATAAGGAGGACATGGTTACTTTGTGGGTGGGAACAAATGATGTAGGCCACAGTAAAAATGAGGAGTTTTCTAGGGAATGGGAATCCCTGTTGGATAAAGCAACCAGCTTTTCGACGAATGTCCAAGTGGTTGGTTTGCTTCCCAGGTATGGAGTGCATAGGAGCTGGCTAAATCAACGTGCGAGGTGTATGAACTTGCTACTGAAGTCAATTTGTGAAAAGCGCAGTATCAGGTTCATTGATGTATGGAGTCATTGTAAACGGGATTGGATTGCTAGGGATGGCCTGCATCTGAGCTCTACAGGGGTCAAAATGGTTAGTGGATTAATTTTAAGGGCTTCAGAGTCAAAAAACTAAGTTGGAATGGGGGGCATGGTTCAAGCATCAGGTATCGAGAGAATGAAATTTTTTTGGGTATTGCTAGAAATGGAAATAAAGTGATGAACAAGAGTAGTAATGTTAACAATTGTAATTTAGGAAATTTCAGGGTGTTAAATAAAAGCAACTTAGGCATGCTTAAAGTTTTCTATACCAATGCTCGCAGTATTAGGAACAAGATGGATGAATTGAAAAGCATAGTTATGGATGAGAAGTTGGATGTTATTGGAATTACAGAGACATGGGCTACCGAATCTGATGCAGAGTTATTACATATTGCTGGGTATAATTTGTTCAGACAGGATAGAGTAGGTAAAAGAGGTGGTGGGGTTTTATTTTATGTTAGAGACAATTTTATTTGCAATGAATTGGTCATAAATGATAAGCCTACTGATATTGACATGTTTTGGCTGGAGTTGATGAGCAGTAAGGGCAAAAAGCTACGGTTTGGAAACATTTATAGGCCACCTAATTCAAACCAGGGACAAGATGAACAGATGTACCGTATTATTAGTGACATGTCCAGTAAGGGATCCGTTATCATAATGGGGGATTTCAATTTTCCGGGTATTGATTGGAATAATTTTTATTCTGGTAATGGCAAAGAAGAGGAATTTTTAAAAGTAATTGGTGACTGTTTCTTAGATCAAGTTGTAACTCAGGGAACTCGAGAGGAGGCAATTTTGGATCTAGTTTTTTGTGACATAGGTAGTTTTGTTCAGGGGTTGAGTGTAGGGGAGCATATTGGAGATAGTGATCATAACAGCATTAGGTTCCGGGTTAAATTTGAAGTGTGCAAAGATGATAATTTTAGGTTTGTGCCCAATTTCAGAAACACCGATTTTGTTGCACTTAGGCAGAGCTTGAAAGAGGTTTTTTCATCAGGGTTGGAAAATAGCGACGTAGATCAGCAATGGACGGAATTTAAGGATAAACTTGCTAAAACCGTTGGGGACTATGTTCCATTTAGGAGAAAAGGTGTTAGTACCAAAATTTGGCCCATGTGGTTCTCCAGGGAGACTAAAGAAGCTCTTAATTATAAGCAAGCCACTTTTCGTAAGTTTAAAGAAACTGGTCAGAGTGCAGAGAGACTCCAGTATAGTAAGGCAAGGCGAAATTTTAAGTATTTGGTACGGATTCAGAAAAGGGAATTGGAGCAAAGGCTGGCAGATGACATTGATGGGAATCCTAAGAGGTTTTTTGCTTACGCTAATTCTGGGAAAGCTCGAAACAGTCAAATTGGGCCTTTAGTTGATGAGTATGGAAATTTAATCCAAAACGATAGGGATATTGCAAATGTTCTAAATAACTTTTTTTCCAGTGTGTTTAACGATAACTGTATCTCAACAGTTGACACTAACAAGACACAAGCTATTATACAGCTTGAGGATTTTGTATTTTCCAGGGAGGAGGTTTTATTTCATTTGAAAAAGATTAAAGCAACTAAAGCTCCGGGACCAGATAATATTTATCCAAAAATTTTAGTAGAATGTGCAGAGGAATTAGTGGATGTTATTTTGATTATTTTCAATGCTTCTTATAACTCGGGGACGGTGCCAGAGGACTGGAAGCTGGCTAACATAACGCCACTCTTCAAGAAGGGGTCTAAAGGTATTGCTGGGAATTATAGACCTGTAAGTTTGACTTCGGTGATTTGTAAGATTTTCGAAACTTTGATCAAAATTAAGATCATGATGTTCTTAGAGACTAATAGTCTGTTGACTAGTTTGCAGTATGGTTTCAGGAAAGGTAAATCCTGTACTACTAATCTATTGCATTTCTACGACAAGGTTACCTCAGCTTTAGATAACAAAAAATGTGTGGATGTTGTTTATATTGATTTTCAAAAAGCTTTTGACAAGGTACCGCATGTTGCTCTTCTCAGCAAGTTAGCTGACATTGGAATAGGAGGAAAAACTTTACTTTGGGTAAGAAATTGGCTTACTGGTAGGAAGCAAAGAGTAGTTGTGAGAGGAAATCACTCTAATTGGAGTGATGTTTTAAGTGGGGTTCCTCAGGGATCAGTTTTAGGGCCTCTTTTGTTTATTATATTTATGAATGACATCAATGAAAATATTTCTGGAAGCATGAATTGTTTTGCTGACGATGTAAAAGTTATGGGGATTGTCGAAAATGAAGAACAAGTAAAACAGCTGCAAGAGGATTTAGATCATATTACTAAGTGGGCAGATAAATGGGGTATGGCAGTTAATGTAGGGAAATGTCAAGTGCTACACTTAGGTCATGGAAATAAGCGTATGAGATATCGTTTACAGGGTTCAGTCATAAATCAGGCAGAAAATGTTATGGATCTGGGTGTCTTTATAAATCAGGACTTCAAGTTTAGTCAACAGTGCAGTATTGCTAGTAACAAAGCCAACAAAATGCTTGGGTTCATCAATAGATCTATTTCAAACAAATCTAAGAAAGTTCTTCTGCCTTTATATAGGAGTTTAGTAAGACCTCATTTGGAGTATGCTGTGCAATTCTGGTCGCCTTATCTGAAGAAAGATATTTTTGTATTGGAAAGGGTTCAAAGAAGGGTAACTAAATTAGTAAGGGGACTCTCAGATTTAGATTATGATACCAGACTTAATAGGCTTAACATGTATAGCCTAGAGCAAAGGAGAGTCAGAGGGGACATGATTCAGTTATTTAAATTTATCAAAATGAAAGATGTAAATGGATTAAATTTTTGCGGGGAAAGCAGGACAAGGGGTCATTGTTTTAAGCTATTTAAATCTCAGGCTAACTTGGAAATCAAGAAAAACTACTACTTTAGCAGGGTCGTGGGCACTTGGAATAGCTTACCGGAAGAGGCGGTAATGAGCAAGGGAGTGGATAGCTTTAAGAGGGCCATTGATCTTCATTGGGGACTAATTAATTGACCAGGACCAGCCTAGCTGGGCCCAGAGCCTGTTGCTGGTCGTCACATTTGTATTTGTATTTGTATTTGTATTTGTACGCACATGTGTGTGCATGGGCGGACTGGCCAGGTCGGCTAGTCGGGGATCCCCGACTGGGCCAACCACCCGGTGGGCCACTTCAGCATTTTTTTTATTAAACTTAATACATTTAAATTCACATCTAACATTTTTTAAAGTATCATTGAAAAATAAATAAATAAAAACATGTAATTCGTTTAATCTATGTAAAAAAAGCGTTTGGAAACTGGTTTATTTTTTTTTTTCCACCCTAAGCAGGGACCAAAGTAAATAGCCGAAGTTCACCACGTATGAACACTTTCCCCTCTTTTATCAACTTTCTCTCTAGTTTTTAGAGCTCTGAGGGCCACGGCTCCCACATTGAAAAAACGGGAGGGGGCCAGAGAAATTGGGCTCCGACGCGGCCTGGAAAAGCGCCCGGGACGAAAAAAGTGGGTTAAAAACTTGTACTAGTACTTCTGTTAACAAAAATTGAAGGGACTTGCACCATTAGACAAAGCGGTTCCGGCACTGCTATAAATGTGTGGATCATGATTTGGAGTGTTGATACATGAGCACGAGCAGAAGCATACACAGGGGGAGGGGAGAGAAGGGACAGCTGTTGACCCGGTTCCGATCTTGAAGGTCGGAGATTTTTTAAATGAGGGGTGAAATATATGTAGGGACGTAGGGGGTAAACAAGATAGAGGGGGGCCCGTAAAATTCATTTGTGACGTGCCCCAAAATTTCTGTGCACGCCCCTGGTATTCACTGGTTGTGACAGATTCGACTAAATGCTGTCAGTTAGCAAGATTTTTCATTGGTCTATTGTAAATTATCGCTATACGAGTATTTTCATCTTCGAATCGCATAAGGGAAAGCTAAAGCAAGTCAGGACTACGATAAACTGAATCTGAAACAGAACAAAATTTCGACTTCGAGAGAGCTCCTGAATACAGGCGGATTTAGGACTGAGTTCCGGAGTGCTGTGGAGAGTAAGATTTCTTTCTTTCTTTCTTTTTTTTTTTGAGCTACATTAGTTGAGGAGTAATTTATCAAAAGGGAACATGCCCCATTTTTAGAAAATTCAATTTTATGATATTTTCTAAATCTTTCAGACGACCTTTATCGAATCACTTACTCTCAAGAAGTCCGAACTTTGAAAATCCTACTTGATTTAAAGGTAAAGTGTGGCTTTTTGAACAAAAGGTAACAAATCCGTCCTCTGCACGTTTTATTTTGAACAAAAGGGGACATATCCTGAAAGAATCTGTAGTACGAAGACTTTTAGATTCAAAGGAACACATGTCCGAAATCCTCAAATTTTAACCCACTGCTTTTAGGTTCGTGTACTCCGATAAGAGAATATGAGAAGGTGAAATCTTAGAGCTTTGTTTGAAATTGGAATTTTCAACATTCAGGTTTTCATTCAAAAGGGCACATATCCAAAATTAAGATGGCGATATCTTCTTGTTTATTTATTTATTTATTTTTTTTACAAAAACATTTCTTACTCTACATTCTACATCCTTTGATTTGCTGTGCTTTTGTGTTCTATTCTGTACCCAGAGAAGTTGATAAAACTATTTTGTTCTTACCTTAATTCGTTTTTCTCACCTCCTGAACATTTTTAGAAACTGGATATGTTCCCTTTTGATAAATTAGTGCTCGGTTGTAATCAGGGCCAGATTTATGCTTAACGGCGTACTTAAGGTATTTCAGATATGAGGTCCCTCTGTAGTCTAAAAGTCACCGACGATACTAGCCTTAAGTCTGCAATTGAGAACTTTGATGCAAGAACCAGTTCAGTCCAAACTTTTTTTTTTTAATTCATTTTTGCGTGTGGCCGATAGTATAGAAGTTTCCATTGGTGCTACAACGGGAACCAAATGTAAGGTCAGACCTCTGCTTTCTAGTAAATAATGTGGGAAAGATATTAGCCTTTTTAACGGACACTGATGTTATTTGTTGGTCTCACCAAAAATGAGTAAGTCTGGACTTACTTAGTACTTGGTTCTTGCATCAAGGCCCTCAATTGTGTTTTTCAGATTTGAATATCGAAAAATTACCAAAGTCTTCGAACCTTCGCCGTTCCCTTAAAATCACTAAAGATAGCCTAAAATTTCACATTTTGAAATTTTCGTGGGAAAGCTCCGTAACCCTTTTATAAGCACTATAGCCAAAAATTGATTTCAGTTTCAGAAAAAATGCCCTGAGGGAGCCAGTGTTTCCCCCAGATCAAAAAAGGGGCAGTGCGCTTTCAGATAAAAGAGTACTGTTTAGAGAAGTTTTGTAAAACACAAAAGGTGCTTCTTTTACTTTTTTGGTTTTCTAGGTACATACAATGTTCAAGTGTTTTCCATAGTTATTATTTTTAAAATATTGAAAAGCTTTTCGATGTTTAGTTTTAAAGGTAATGCAAAAAATATTCAGATATATTGTAATCAGATTCTTGTGGATAAGTTATTGAAACGAAAGAGTGACGTTTCAAGGACAGGCTTATGTGAATTTTTACCTTTTGAAAAAAAATATTAGCTTTTGGGTAGTTTTGTCTAAATTTTTAAGGGACAAGGAGGGATGATCAAGTTAAGGCTCAAAAGCGGAAGAGCACAGCGTCCTCCTAAAAAATCTGGGGGGAAACACTCGAGAAACCTGTCCCCTTTCCTTTTAATGTTTTCAAACACTTTATAAGATTATTTTTTTAAAATTCCAATGTCGAATAATTAAGAAGGAGAGTTTCCGTATTCCCTATAGTAACTAAATGCAGTTTAAAATTGGGTAGAGTATACTTCAGTTTTTAAATGCTTCCAAATGAGATCACTGAGTCTCCTCTTCTTTCAAGCGTGACCAATGATAGTTTTTCATTTTTTAATAGTTCAAAATCAAAACGTTTTCGTAGAGAGCTCCCGATGCTTCCCTGTTCCATTAATTTTACCAAGGGTAACCTAAAATTGTATTTCTAAAACTTCTCATTTTGGAGAATTTTTGGGAAGAGCCCTCGACATTCTATTGTAAACAAAGATAGCCAAAAATAGACTTCCATTTTGAAAAAAAAAGTTAAGAAAACAAAATTGTGGGGGAACCTTTCTTTTTCCTGCTTCAACGTTATACCGAAAATTGTAAAATTACGCTTTTTGACATCAGCTTTGAAAATATCGCTTGGAAGGGAACTCTAGAACCCTTAATGTCTTTGCTCGGCTCGGAAGAATCGAGATCCGGTACTGGTTAATTCAACTTTTTTAATTTACAGAGGTGGGCCAAAATACTCTTTTGCCGACCGGGCCAAAGTCAGCCAGTCCGCCCCTGTGTGTGTGTATGTACGCGCGTGTGTGTAGGCGTTTATGGTGTCTAGGTGTGCGTGTATTTATGTAGGCGTGTGTGTTATGTATGCGTGTGCGTAAGATATCGACGCAATCTGGACATGGTGTTCGCTAGAGGAGCAGAATAGGTCGGTCGACGGTACTGCTGCAGAGGAAGACGGGGGGGGGGGGGGATAAAAAGCTCGGACGCCATTCAACAGCCAGATGAAAACAATAAGTAAAGCATTGCCTATAGACGATCGATTGATAGTCAGTCTTTTTGAAAAGCGGGGTACCTCAGGTTGTAACCAAAAAAAGCCTTAACCCAGTTCGACAATCACGTGAATAGTAAAACATCACTTGATTGGGTAACTTTAAAAAATGATGCAACTTTAAGTGGTAAAAGTTGACTTTTAGTGCTTAGGTGCGCATACTTAACGCAGATTTACTTTTATGCCCTGAGAGTTTTTATTTTTTCATGTAGCCTCCAGTTTTTTTTTATATCTTTGATAAAAACAATGCATGTTTTGAAAGTAAGCTAAAACGAATAAATGAATTTGTAAAAGAAGTGTTAGTGAAAAAAAAGGGAAGGGGAAAAAGAAAAGAAGAGGAATTTAAAAAATATAGTTTTCAAAACTCTTACATTCAAACAACCAATCGTAGTTTAGTGGCTATGAAACAAATTGTCAAAGTATCTCAGTTATTGAAATCGTTGCCTCTGATTTATCTAAAATTAGAAGCAACTAAAACTATGTTTTCAAGCACATTTACTAGCTTTTAGTACAAAGGGTATTATTCAAAGCCATTTTACCATTATGTGCAATATATACACACTATCATGCAAAATCAATGGGGTCGTTTCCAAAATTTTAAAAGTATTTTTTTCTGAAAGAGCATGCTTAAAAACATAGGATCTGACCATTTTTTAACCGACGAAAAAACGGAGGAGGTTCTCAATTCGACACGTATATATATATATTTTTTAATGTATGACCACGCATAACTTTTTACAGAACAGTCTGATTTTGATAATTCTTTTTTTATTGGAAAGGGTATACCCCGAAGGTGGTCCCATAAAAATTTTGAAAAAAAATTACTACCCTAAGGGTGGGAAAAGGAGGTTAATTTGTTATTCACTCACAGATTTTTAATGTATGACCACACATAACTTTTTACAAAATAGTCCGATTTTGATAATTCTTTTTTTATTGGAAAGATTGTACCCTGAAGTTGGTCTCATATAAATTTGGAGAAAAAATTCCTAGCCTAAGTGTGGGAAAAGGGGGAGATTTGTTGTTCACTCACCGATTTTTTTATATATGACCACACATAACTTTTTACAGAATAGTCCGATTTAGAATATTCTTTTTTTTTTGGAAAGGGTATAGCCTGAAGTTGTTCCTATATAAATTTGAGGGAAAAAATCCTACCCTAAGGGTGGGGAAAGGGGGGCGATTAGTAGTTCACTCTAAGATTTTTTGATGCTGAATTGGGTATAACAAAAAAAAAAAAAAAAAATCTCACGATGAATGAGATGCAGACTTGTATGTCTCTCGTGTGTACTGTCTTGAGCAGGTAAACGACAGTATCTGCAGAAATGAGTTTCCGAGATATTTGAAGAATTGTGCGCTGGATTCAGTACTATCAACTGGGAAATGTTGGAATTATATTTTTTTAGCGGAAACCAAATAAGTTAGTTTGTACAACAAAGGTAACGTACAAACAATGATGACAAAATGCAAAAAAAAAAAAAAAAAATAAAATAAAAGATAAAATTGCAGTTATAGCCCTTTATCTGCACGCGGCAGTGTAGACCTCTCAATCTCTGGTACTTGTGATTAGGGTTAGTTTTCAGTGCCAGTCGTCAAACATTTTTTATATTCAGGATTTGTATGAAAAAATAGGGCGAAGTTTAGTGATGGTGACATACTATTTTCAACCGACGAAAAAATGGAGGAGATTCTCAAGTCGACACGTATATTTTTTTTTTTTAATGTATGACCACACATAACTTTTTACAGAATAGTCCGATTTTGAATATTCTTCTTTTATTAGAAAGGGTATAGCCTGAAGTAATTCCCCTATAAATTTGAGGGGAAAATTCCTACCCTAAGGGGGGAGGAGAGGGGGTGATTAGTTGCTTACTCCAAGATTTTTTGATTCTGAGTTGGGTATTACAAAAAAAAAAAAAAAAAAAGAAAAAAGCTCACAGTGAATGGGCTTCAGACCTGTATGTCTCTCGTGTGTACTGCCGTGGGCAGGTAAGCGGCAGTATCTGCAGAAATGAGTTTTTGAGATATTTGAAGAAATGTGTGTTGGATTCAGTAGTACTAACAATAAGAAAATGTTGGAGTTATATATTTTTTTCAGCGGAAACCAAATAAGTTAGTTTGTACAACAAAGCTAACGTACAATAGATGACAAAATGCAAATTCGTCAGCAATTTGTGTTATCGTAGAAATATCGATCACAGTAGGAAAATGCACACGAACATCTTTATACAGTGCATTATTCTTTAGGAGCCACTGCAATGCCACCTGAAGTTTACCTATATCAATTTGAAACTCCCTAGAATGTTCTAAATTTTCACGACTTTCTACTACGAGCACTAATCCAGTTTGATTAGGTTCAAGCGGAAGTTGTTCCGCCAGCTCGACCACATCCTGAGCAAAAAGGATTGCCTGCCCTTTGCACCAGTCTTGGCTCAAACGATTTTGAACTTTTATTATTTTAAGAGAAATGGCACTACTCTGCAAATAAAACGTTTCTCAATTTCCGATAACTCATCAATTTCTGTAGGTATTGCAGCTACCGACATTTTGTTCCAATAGGCCTGGGGTGGAGTTTTATGTTTTTTAATATTGTTTGAGCATCGTGAACAAGTAATTATATTACCTAAAGCTACCAGTTCGTTAGGCAAAATAGAGCCTAAATTTTTAGTTTGCAATTTCCTACGTTGCTGAGGATACAAATTTTTTTTGCATATTGAACACGACAAGTCAGCATAAACATTAATTGGTTTCTTAAAGTTTTCTGCGTTACACTGGTTTCTTCGATCGCGAGCTGCTTGTCGCATGGCGCTCAGACGATTAGTTCTCTCCTCGGAAGATTCATGAAGTACCACCATTGCTGAACGGTTACGAGCAGCATCCAAACGCAGCATACGTTCGTCCTCAATTTCATTTGAAACTCGCTCTCTTATCAGATCTAAACGATGAGCGCGTTGCTCTTCAGTCTCATTTGAAAGTCGCTCTCTTATCAGATCTAAACGATGAGCGCGTTGCTCTTCACTCTCATTTGAAAGTCGCTCTCTTATCATATCTAAACGATGAGCGCGTTGCTCTTCACTCTCATTTGAAAGTCGCTCTCTTATCATATCTAAACGACGAGCGCGCTGCTTATCACCTTCTTGCAATAACCTATCATTATTGTAGCTTCTCATTCTCGACAGTCTTTCCTCGCGCTGACCTAAACTCTCCTGTGAACGTGTTAATGTAATTCTCTTTCTGTTTGCTTCCAACCTTTTTTCTTTCTCATTAATAGATTCTTCTAAACATCTTTTCCTCATCCGCGCAGCATTTTTTGTAGGCTTACCCATGTTAGTATATAAAGCCTGCTTTTTAAAAATTATTTATGTAACACAGCAGATAATTGTTAAAATACGATTATATATATATATATATATATATATATATATATATATATATATATATATATATATATATATATATATATATATATATATATATATATATATATATATATATATATATATATATGTTAATAGCTAAAGTAAGGTAGGTAGCTATTTTAAAAGTAATCAAAAATGGAAGCATACAGATTATAGCCACATTAGTAGCTTATAGCCACAAAAAATTATAAAATAAAAACTTTTTAACAAAAAAATTGTACCGCCGAAAAAACTGAAAAGCAAAAAATAATAAACCATTTTAATTAAACCTTAATAACTAAGTTCTTAAACTGATGTAAGTATACCTAAGTATATATTTTTGTAATAATTTAGAGTTTTTAATTAACCTTAATAACTCAGTTCTTAAATTAATGTAAGTATACCTAAGTAGTTTTGAGTCGGTGCCAAACAATAAATAAACAAAGATCCCTAAATTACCTAAATTTAAAGAAATAACCAAATAAAATTAGCAATGTAATGTGAAATGTCCGGCGATAAACATAAATGTTTCAAAAAATGCTCCCTCCACACGCCATCATTAAATCATGAATACTAGTAGATCGTATACAATAAAAAGTACCTCTCGTTGGAGCTTTGAAACCTTTGGGACCTCGCACGAGAGAGGCAAACAACCAGTGAGAAAAATCTTCAGGATCATGTATGCAATTAACGGCTACAGTTGTTATGCCATACTTACGCTGAATAATACTATGACCCACAAAACCATTTATTTGAGCTTTTAACAAGATGAGAAATCCTTCTTCAGTATGATGAACAATAATATAAACATTTTGACTGTTGTATATGAGGCAAAAGCTCAGTAGCAGCCAAATACTCGACACGTGCTTCTTCGAGACCACTCGACGACGTTCGGGTTTAACTTCGTGAACGCTCGGCATTTTCCGGCGAAGGGGCGTGTCGCCATACGCCACCGCTGCGCCTCACGCTTTACAAAAATAATTAATTTGCTTGTTTGGCACCGACTCAAAACTACTTAGGTATATTTACATTAATTTAAGAACTGAGTTATTAAGGTTAATTAAAAACTCTAAATTATTACAAAAATATATACTTAGGTATACTTACATCAGTTTAAGAACTTAGTTATTAAGGTTTAATTAAAATGGTTTATTATTTTTTGCTTTTCAGTTTTTTCGGCGGTTCAATTTTTTTGTTAAAAAGTTTTTATTAAATAATTTATTTAAGTTTAATGTTTTTGAAAAATTATTTAAATCTCTGCGCTTTCATTGTTTACACTTCTGTCGTGTGACATTTCAAATGATGAAATGCCATTCAATGTTGCCATTCACAGAACAAAAAACAAAATATTTAATTCGCATCTTTACTCGCATGTATTGGCAACGATATGGTTGATAGCAAGCGTGGAGCGCAATTTTAATTCGCTGCTTGATTATCATAACGTGGAATCCTCGTAGAAAGATGCACCCAAATGCATCATATGTGACGTCATCAAGACCATGCCTTGTTTGAAAAATCGGACACTTTAAAAAATTAATTTAAAAAAAAAAACTGTTGGGAAAATGATGGTATTTTCTGGGCTCATGTAATTTATTTTGCTCATTCTATCAATTTCAATGACTAAAAGTAGTACTTTTGACTTAAGGAAACCACCCCATTGTCAGAAAATATTTCAAGCAGTGGCAGTGAATCAAGGATAAGCGATCAACCAATCACAAAGCGAATAAATGCGAGTTTTGTAAAAAAACAATTTTTTATTATTGATGCATTATTGATTCATACTTTGTATATTTTAGTTTACAATTTTCAGGTTAATTAGTTTTTGCTTAGTCGTAGCTGGTTCACCTTCAAATATGCATGACTGGTGTGCGAGGCATAAAACGTGAAAAAGAGAAAACTGCTAGTATACAGCAGAGTGCTTTTTTATGATTTAAATTAACTTTTTCAAAAGTTTAAAAGTTACCAATTTAGGTATTATAACGCAAATTGTAATTATTAGCAGAACAAAATATTGCTACTTTGTATTAAACATAACTTAAAAACGTAATCGGTGTACAAAATATTGTGATAGATATTCATTAAAATGCTGTATAAGAATAAAAAACTTTAGTTACCATACCACTTAGATAAAATTTCCAAAGCTTGGAAATGCGGTATTATTAAGTACCTGCTGAGATATGATAGATGAAACAAAACCATCATTATGAGCTAATTTTGCATGTAAATAATCATAAGCGATATAAGTCTTCGCTTGAGTGACCGTCAATGTCAAAGTACAAACACTGAAGAAGAAAAAAGAAAAAACGAGACAACTGCCCCATAAAAAGTTTTATTTTTCTTGGTGATGATCAAACCACACAGTTAGAATAATCGCCGTGAAACGGCTCGAACCCCTAGAGACCCTTAGCCGAACAGTTCTCTGGTCCACTCAGCTAGATTAATAAAGCGGATGGGACTAGTGGAAAAATTCCACTTTTTGTCTCGATAGTGATTAACATCTCGGCCCAAGGGTTCTGAATGGGCAACAGCGACAGACAGTTAACGTCTAGCCCCAATTCCATTTGGAAGTAGGCTACCACCAAGGATTCTTGTTGACTGGGGCGATGAATTTTATTTGGGGTTAGTAGCCGTGATTTTGCTGTTTGGCGAAGGATGAACTGGTTTCTGCGATCATGGCAGCCGCCAGGAGATGGTTCCCTAAGATCAGAAGAAGGCGACCCCCTATAAAAAGGATATACAATAGATTTAATTTTTATGGGTAAGTTTTCGGAAATGAGTTTCATATTTTCTATGTAAATTTGCACGTAGATTGCAATTTTATTTTCGGAAAAGCTTTGGAATTTTACGAACCGAAATTACCAAGTAATAGCGACAGACGCATTCCTAAATATTACTTTGGCATAATATATTAATTGACGTAATTAAGAAAACTTAATAACTCTCGCATACTTTCCATACCTTTCCAATAGATCATTAAGCATTAATTGCTAATAATAATAGTAATACAATAATAATGATATAAGTATCTTCGCTCAATAAATATTTCCTTCGTAGTTAAGATACAAGTAAAGTTTACAGGTTTAAAACGGTGTAAGTTTTTGCATTAGGACTGTTGTATAATACCATCATCAAAAAAATCAAATAATTTGGTATTGAATAAAATATGAAAATTTTAATTTTACCATTAGTTACCTGAATCATTGTAACTTGCTCACCCGTGCATAATATTTTGGCGTTGCTATAAACAGCTGTTATTTTAAAAAGTATACTTAAAAAGAATTGTTTTACTAGTTTTAATTTTTAATGATTCTGATTTTTTGCAACTCGGGAAATTTCTCATTAATTTACTGATAAATATTTTGCATTAATTCAGTTAATATTTTGTTTTTTATAGCTCGGTTCTCTATTAGATAAATTTCATTCCATTGAAAGAAAGAGAAAATATTATGATTAATTAAAGAGTTCTAAGTTTCTAGTTTTAAAAAACACTTGTGAGAACATGCTACTATTGCAACAAATTTGATTTTCCTATTTGAATGATCTCAAGATCTGAAAACAAATTTAGACAACATATATATCTTTAATTAATTGACTTATTATTATTATTATTACTATCATTATTGCTAGCTGACCCGTGTGAAGCATGTGAGTTCGATAGCAGGAATTCAAAAATCCGGTTTTTTATTGTTTCGGTATTTTTCGATTAACAGCTAAACGGTGGCTTATTTTCTTTTTTTAATTTTACTATATGTTTATTTTTTCCTATTATTATTATTATTATTATTATTATTATTATTATTATTATTATTATTATTATTATTATTATTATTATTATTATTATTATTATTATTATTATTACTATTATTATTATTATTATTATTATTATTACTATTATTATTACTACTATTACTATTACTATTACTATTATTATTATTATTACTATTATCATCATTATCATTATTATAATTATTAAGAGAGACTGGGAATACTTAATCCCTACTTTAATTTTCAATTTTTTTCTCTGCTGCAAATTATTAATCAGTTAAAAAAAAATACTTGAACAAAGGTAATTTTTTTCTCTATCTGACAGTATTTTTTAGTTGAAATTAATGAGATAGTTTTGGTAAAATAATTTTTTTTTCAATAGTTTTTAAAAGGAATCATGTATCCCCACATCAAGGGATACATGATCCCATCATGAGGGACACTTGATCCCACTGAGAAAATACATCGACTTTTTATTAGATCAGCAATTTATTTATGGATTTTAGTTTTCTACATTATGTTTTTAGAAAACAACACGATTTCAAATTTTGTTTATTCGGTTTTATAATGTGAACACAAAATAACATTGCTTAGAATTCCACGAGGACATTTGTAATAAAATGAACACAACTTTAATGAACTTATGATGCTTTTGATCAGTTACTTATTCTCCAATACAGTCGCGAACAATATATTTTATAAATAAAACTAACAATTTTTTTAAAGTAGCGTAATGAAGCTAAATTTACAACAAATAAAAAAATAGGATGACAAGCACAAAAAGCAACTTATTTGCTTCTTGTCTTGCAATAATAAAATTAAGAATTTTATCAATTGAATTAATTTTTAAAAAGGGGGAAGAAAAATGTAAGTATCAGTGTACTTATAAAAAAGAAAAGAAAGCCTAGCATATGTTTTCAAAACCTTAAAACTCAAATGTAAACAATTCGTTTATTGTAGTTCTTAAAGTTCTGCTCAACCCAACTGGATGTGTATAGCCTGACACATTGTGTCAATTTTTCAGGAAAACTAGATTGATTAGGCATATTACCTTTCCGCTTTAGAAAACTGGTTTCAAACTCTAGAAATCCAACTTTGCATTTTATCCGCTAATGGGTCTACGTAATGGGCAACATAAAATGTTAGCACTATTCTCTACCTTTTTGAGTTTTGTAATAAATATATGCCTTACAAATCAAACAAATAGCCTCAGAAGTTAGTAGAGGCAGCCCTTGCAGACAGAGTTTAGAATTATTTTGTCTTTTCTGCATTAGTGTGTGCTATTAAAATCAAACAACTAGCTTCAAAAACAAATAGAGACAACCCTTGCAGACCTAATTTAGAATTTATTTTATCTGCAGTTAGCTTTTGCTATTCGAAGACTATTTAGTTGTTAATACATTTGTAATAAACGTTCGAATAAATATATTCGAACAATAACTTCGCCTCAAACGTTTTACGTTATTCCTTCAGTTTTAACTTGGAGCATATTAGTAGGTATCACAAATAAGTTTTATCTCTTATCAGGTGTCCCCAAGATTAGTATAATTTAGCGATTACAGGTTATATAGTGGAAAGATCCCACCAGGTTTCAATAGCTGTTGTAGTTAACTGAACTGAAGAACTTCAAAATCAGGCATAATATATATGATTACAAATAGATTCTACAATTAAATAACAAAACGTAGAAGTTTTAACAATCCATATAAAACATGCATAATAAAACTTTGAAGGAATGCTGATAATTGAGAATTAAAATGCTATTAACGACGTATGTAAAATGTACACCTATTCACTATATAAATTGTAAAATATCACTTTTCGAAGTCTTGTTAAAATTTAAAAAAAGAAGTGGAAAAACAGAGAAAAAAACCTGAAACAGTTTACATAAAAATATGAAAGCATAAGCAAATGGTCTTCATCCAACCGGTTAAATCAGGTGTAGTAGTAGATACATGGATCCTAGCATGTAGTGCTGTGCATTCTCCTTTTCCAACATAATGCCTTGTAAAAATCACAATTGAAACTTTTGTTATTATAATCTTTTTAATTTTTTTAAAAATATTTTTTCTTGACCTTTTGTCCTTGAATGATGTTTACTTACCAAACTAGAGATGCGTCGATGAGCAAATTGGCCCCAATTACCGTTGATAATAGGCTGATTAATCGGCGGGGCAGATTAATGTCGCGATGATTTTTAATACTACAGTTTCTCCTTTGCCGTTTTTTTTATAAATAATATATCAAATTTTCATTCAATTTACGTGAGAAAATAACGATATTAGGTATTGTTAATAAAGTTGCATCATGTTAACTAGACATTAAAATTCACATACAGTCAAGCTCGCTTATTAGAATATCGATTAAAAGATTATCCCGCTTAATGTAATACACTTTCAATGTATCAAACCGTTGTTGTCTATTATTTTAATCCCGTTTAATGGAAGATCCCGCTTATTAGAATAATATTTCGTGAAAAATCAACTATTCCATTAAGCATGATGCTCGACTGTATTTAGCTAGTTGCTTGTATTCGGCAGACGCTTTTAACTTGGTAGCTACGTTTTTCTTACTGGTAATCTCTCAATCTAGGACTTTTAATATTTATGGAAATTATTATATATAATCTTAAATCACCTATGAAGCACGTTGCAACATTGAAAATACGAATATTAATTCAAAACAGGAAAATAAAATTAACAAAATTAATGCAAGTATATTTTTTTGCAAAATAAAAAACACAAACTTAAACTGGCTTAACTTTTATTTGATTCAAATGAACTAAACCATCTAACGTTACATATTTGGAACAGTCTCCCTCATCTGAATGCATAGTCGATTTTTAAATGTACGTATAAGAAAAAAACCAAAAGTTGGTAAAAGGATCTCGTCTTCTGTGCACAAGTGGACTAGATCCCGGTCTGCAAGAGTCTTGATCCTGGAGAGAAAAGTGTTCTTGTAAGTGTTTAAAATACAAGTCAAACATATATTATTGAGACATGTTTATTACGTACTTATAAAAAAACCTAAATTGATCATGTCAAGTTTTAAAAAAATGAAGCAAAGCCAAAAACAATAGCTTATTAAACAAATATTTAGCAAACAAAATCAATTCTGTAATAGGAAATAATTAGCATTGCGAAAGAAGCTCATAACTTCTCGCCAATCTCTATCAAGTATACGGTGAATACTAAGAAAAATAGATTTAAAAAGATTTAAACGCTAACGAATATACTATTAATGACGATAAACAAGAGTGTTCTAGCGTTAAAAACTAGAAATCTATAAATTGACACCAACAGCAAGCTGAAATAGGGTAGACCGACCAGTGAGTGAACATCACCGAGTGAATGAACAGCGCATCATTTTTTTTTTAAAAAATAAGCTTCCAAAACTTTTTTTCTAAATAAATTCACTACAAAAGTGTTCTTTATTGATATTCTATGTTATCTCACACCTGATTGGTTACTTTGGATACGTATTTTTTTCCTGAAAAAAATTTGAAAGTTTTACTGCCGTGAATCGTTCTTTTTCTCTTTTAAAATAGTCCAGTCATCTGGTAGTTTTTTACCTGGAAAGTTTTCCAGGAGTTTTGAAAATTGGTAATTTTATAGATTTTGATGTGCTCTTTTCGAATTTCCACTTTGCCACCTCGTACCTTTGCCGCTCGTGCCGCCATAGTGAAAAAATGGCGTCTAAAAGCGGTATTTTGATGATATCCCCGTTCTGACTTAATTTACGATAAAAACATATTTTTACAAAATTAAACTCGAGAAAATTTCCTACAGTTAATGTCACAACAATTTTTTCGTAAAATAAATAGCTTCGGCGTACGAGCGCCGCAAAGTATTATTTAACACGCGTTATCGCAGAATAAGTCGTTCCACACTACTTTGAGGTTTAGTTATCATAACACATCAAAGAAACAGAGAGTTTAATTAATAAGCATATAGTACAAACACAAATTCAATCGATTCACAAGTTAATTTACTAACTGCATAAAAACTCACATTACACAAATTTAAATTCTTTTTGTGGTAGAAATGAGCGAGAGGAAAACGGCAATACGGAAAACAAATTCCATTTCAGTTATTTCTTCCAATCTGCACTAAAACACCGAAATAGACTCTTCCAACCTGGCGCCACGTGGATTCCCCCCTCTCTCCCTTGCCGAAATTTCTACCGGTAGAACTCAATGAAATATTTTAGTCTGCGTCATCAGTATACTTGTTACGAAAAAATAATTGAAAAAATGGCGTCTAAAAGCGGTATTTTGACGATATCTCCTTTCTGACTTATTTTACGACAAAAAAATCATTTACAAAATTAATTTATGCATTATATATATTAATTTACATACGAAATTAAACAAGAAAAATTTCTTACAATTTATATCATAATTTTTTTTTTTTTTTTTTTAATATTGTGGTCAAACAAGCCACAGAAGATGCAGACACTTTAATTATTAATACTGCGATAAGTGTTTCTTCAGCATTCGATTCCGTAATTGTTGTAGGCGAAGATGTAGATCTTCTTATTCTTTTGACAGCTCTATCTAAGCGATCAAACATACATATGCTCAAACCTGGAAAAGAAAAAAATTCGCAACAAATTTATACAACTGACAGTATCATAGATAAGACAGCCGCGGATCATATTTTATTCTTCCATGCCTTTAGTGACTGTGATACAACATGTGCCCTTTTCAATCAAGGAAAAACGAAATTTATTAACGTACTACGGAAAAATCCAAATTTAAGTGAGTCAATTAAAGCGTTTAAAAATCCAAATGCTGATCCAGAGATCATTGCTAAAACTGGAAAAGTCTTCCTTCTTGACTTATACGGTTTTAGTGAAGTGAAAAGTAAAAAAAGCAAGAAAAACATGACTTTAAACGCCTACAGATATGAATGCTTTGTAAAATCCGCATATAAAAGTAAATTTAATATTTCGTCGCTACCTCCAACAGAAGCAGCAGCAAGACAACATTCTTTTCGATCTTATCACCAGATTCAGCAGTGGCGTAGGAATGAAAAAAAAAAAAAAAAACAGAGCAGTGGGGGTGGAATAGAAATAAGAATGGGTTAATTCCTGTTATGACGCTTGACCCTCCAGCTCCGCAAACCTTACTGAGTCTTATTTCTTGCAAATGCAAAACAGGATGTCAAAAAGCCTGTGGATGCAGAAAAGCCGGGTTCAAATGCTCCGTTATGTGTACTAATCGTACAGGTGGTAATTGTGAGAATTCGCAAAGTTTATCATGTGATAGCGATGAAGGGGAAGAAACGGAGACGGTTTTCGAGCGAACGAATGATGGAATAGAAAACGAAGAAGCTCATGATGAATTTGATGATCCCATCGCAGATGATGTCGAAGAAATTGCATGACGTCTCAATCGATACTGAAGACGGTGAACCAGTAACTCTTGGTCGATCAAAAATATCTACGCGAAAATGCTGTTAAATAACACTTTTCGGCGCTCGTGCGCATAAATTATTTATTTTGCAAAAAAAAAAAAAACTTTATGATATAAATGGTAGGAAATTTTTCTTGTTTAATTTTGTATGTAAATTAATATATATAATGCATAAATTAATTTCGTAAATGATTTTTTTGTCGTAAAATAAGTCAGAAAGTTGATATCGTCAAAATACCGCTTTTAGACGCCATTTTTTCAATTATTTTTTTGTAACAAGTATACTGATGACGCAGACTAAAATATTTTATTGAGTTCTACCGGTAGAAATTTTGGAAAGGGCGAGAGGGGGGAATCCACGTGTCGCCAGGTTGGAAGAGTCTATTTCGGTGTTTTAGTGCACATAGGAAGAAATAACTAAAATGAAATTTGGTTTCCGTATTGCCGTTTTCCTCTCGCTCATTTCTACCACAAAAAGAATTTTAATTTGTGGCTTGTGAGTTTTTATGCAGTTAGTAAATTAACTTGTAAATCGATTGAATTTGTGTTTGTACTATATGCTTATTAATTAAACTGTGCGTTTCCTCGATGTGTCATGATAACTAAACCTCAAACTAGTGTGGAACGACTTATTCTGCGATAACGCGTGTTAAATAATACTTTGCGGCGCTCGTACGCCGAAGCTATTTATTTTACGAAAAAATTGGTGTGACATAAATTGTAGGAAATTTTCTCTAGTTTAATTTTGTAAAATATGTTTTTATCGTAAAATAAGTCAGAACGGAGATATCATCAAAATACCGCTTTTAGACACCATTTTTTCAATATGGCGGCGCGAGCGGCTAAGATACGAGGTGGCAAAGTGGAAATTCGAAAAGAACACATCAAAATCTATAAAATTACCAATTTTCAAAACTCCGGGAAAACTTTCCAGGTAACCCCTTTTTTTTCGACTAAATGACTGGACTAAAATAATAAGGCTGGTTTCGCGCAAGCAATTATTTTGATGAATATTATTTTTATTGATAAATTTTATTTTTTAACTTTACGAAAGAAAAATTAAGTATACATATTTAGGCTATGGACTTAAATTGTTTCAGTCAATGCAGAATGCGTAGATTTTCAGGTAGAGGGGTGTTCAGTCACTGGGTTCGAAAAATTGCGAAAACCCAGTGAATGAACAATGGCAAAATTTCTTTTGATTTAAAAAGAAATTTGAAGTTTCTTTGAGATATTTTAATTTTTTTACTTATTTGTAATGCAGATAGTTTTATATGCTTATTTATTTATGTACTAGTGGTATACCCGCACAGCTTTGCCCGTAATAGAAAAATTAAAAGGTCTTTTGGTTCGCCTGTATATCTACAAATAATGTATGGTAAATTTTATCGCCAATTGGCTTGTACTCATGTTACGGTTCCACGTTATGATAATTTCGTATCTCGCCAATTGGTTTGTGCCCATGTTACGGTTCAGCGTTATGATAATTTCGTAATTTACTCGTCCATCTTATGATATTTTTGTTCTTAAAATTGGAATAGAAAAAGAACCGCATCGAATTTTCGAAAAATCGCTTCGAGGTGCACACTCCCATGCTACAAACTAACTTTGTGCCAAATTTCATGAAAATCGGCCGAACGGTCTAGGCGCTATGCGCGTCACTGAGATCCTAACAGACATAGAGTCTTTCAGCTTGATTATTAGTAAAGATTTCATTATATATTTTATAATTTCTTTATTTTTGTCTTTGTAAACAATGCACTTTTTACTGAGTTTTATCTTTTATCTATCTATATCTCTATCTGTATATTAACCTACATACCTACATCTATCTTTCTATATCTTTATCTCTCTTGATAGATAGACAGGTAGATAGAGAGATAGAGAAATAGAAATATATATACAAAGAGAGAGAATAGATAGGTAGATATGTATGTATGTTTGTATATAGATAGATAAATAGACAGAGGAAGGTATATTGAGATAGATACATAAAAAATAAGAGGTAAATAGATATATAGGTAGATAAATATAGAGATAGAATAGGTAGGTAGATAGATAGATCGATAGATTTATTGATAGATAAATAGATAGGTAGTGGTTAACAGATAGATAGGTAGATAGAGAGACTAATGTAGAGATAAATAGCTAGGTAGAGAGACTGATATAGAGATAGATAGTAGGTAGATATATAGACAGGTAGATAGACCGATAGATATAGATTGGTGTATAGATATAGATAGGTAAATATACTGATAAGGAGATAGATAGATAGATAGGTAGATAGACAGGTAAAAAAGCAGGTAGATAGATAGATAAATAGATTGATTAGGAGGAACGGTAGTAGATTGGTAGATATTTAGATGTACAGACAGATAAATAGGTAGATAGTTATGTAGATAGACAGATAGATAAGTAGATAGATGTATAGATAAGTATATAGATAAGTAGATAAGTAGAGAGATAAGTAGATAAATTGATCGATAAGTAGATAGATAAGTATATAAGTATATAGATTAGTAGACATATAGATATATAAGTAGATAGATAGATAAATAGATAAGTAGATAGATAAATAGATAGATAGATCGATAGATAAGTATATAGATAGATAAGTAGATAAATAGATCGATAGATAAGTATATAGATAGATAAGTAAATAGATAGATAGATAGATAAATGTATATATATAGCTAGATACAGATTAGTAGATAGATAGATAGAAAAATAGATAAGTACATTGATAAATAGGTAAATAGACATAGAGATAGATAGATACGATAGATAAATAGATAGATAGATAGATAGATAGATAGATAGATAGATAGATAGATAGATAGATAGATAAATAGATAGATAGATAGATAGATAAGTAGATAGATAGATAGATAGATATAGATAGTTATATAAATAGATAGATAGATAGATAAATAGATATAGTAGTTATATAGATAGATAGATAGATCTCAAAGAAACTTAGTTTCTTTTTGAATCAAAATTTATCATGTTCATTCACTGGACCAATTAGTGTTCATTTACTGGTTCGAGGTGTTCATTCACTGGGTCTTTGTGCCATTTTTTCTTTAAACACCTAAAAAAGTCGGAAGCGGAACCATTTAAGTTCCCGCGATTTTTTAGAGATATTTACATAGATCAATTAAAATGTTTTAGCTATCACAATCTGTATAGTATAGAATTTAAAACTACTAGGATTTAAAAAAAAAATGAAATAGTGCTTAGCTGTTCATTCACTAGTCGGTCTACCCTAGTTCGAATAAAAACGAAAAAAAAAAATAATAATTTTCGAATTTCAAGAATGGTTTAGGAAAAATTAAAGCATCAAATAAACAAAAAGGTAGATTAAATGACTGAATACTAGGTTTGGGCATTTGTTTTTTATGCTGTTTTAACCTTCTACCAAATCATATTTTTTTTAAGCTTTCGCAATTAATAGAGGATTAACTATAGCTGTAGGCCATATTCTATAAGGCAACGGCATTTCTGTTAAGCAGTAAGTAGAATAAATAACATATACGAGGGCTGTTCAATAAGTAATAAGATTAAGTTTATAAAAAATACAGAACAACTTTAATCGTCATAATTTACATGTTTTTTTTAAAGATTAACTTCTGCTTTAGTAAATGCATTTATTCCAACGTTCTGTTCACTTCTTAAAAACTTGTGAACGTTAAGTTTGTGAGAGCATATTCAAAGCCGCCTTCGCAGAGTTTAAACATGCTTTGTTGTTTCCAAAATGTTTGCCTCGAAATAGACTCTTAAGTTAAGGAAACTGCCAAAAATCACTGATGTAAAATAATGCTGTGATTCCCCTTGATGATAATAGCAGCAGTGTTAATCATTTTCTCTGATGGACATTAAAGGTTGTCCCTCACGTGCAATATCTTCCATATTTTGCTTGCTTCCTTAAAAGCTTTATGTCAGTAAAAAGTACCGACTCTAAACATTGCTTCATCGTTAAAAACTTCACGTATCATATCAAAGATCTCCGATGCTGATTTTTGCAGACGAAAGCAAATTTTAATCACATAATTTTTTTCTAACGACGCTTCCATTTTGATAACTGGCTGCGTCTTGCAGGCGCCCGCCAACAGGCTTCAATTCAATCACGTGATACTCAGGAACATGAGTCTGTACGCACCAACTATTGGTAGCTTTTGTTAATACAGACAACAAACATTTTTCATGCCACAGAAATTAACATTCCGATGAGTAATTTCGCGGCAGTAAAATTAGTCTTATTTCTTGTAGGAGTCCGCCAACATGCTTCAGTTTAATCGCGTGATACTCAGGAACACGAGTCGGTACGCGAAAACTATTGATAGCTTTTGTTAATACAGACAACAGACATTTTTCATGCCACAGAAGTTAACATTCCTGCGGTTTACACAAGAAGCCTACCTTCCCCCTCGTACAAGGTGGAAGGGAGTCAAATTCAAGCTTAATGTTTTGATATGAGATTTTACGACCATATGTTCAGAAAGCAAGACTGGTGAATTTTCTTTTCTTTCCATTGGGGAATAATCTTCATATATTAATAAGCAAGACGTTTTCTTTCGGTACCGATTTCTTCTCTGTTTGTGAACCGATTTCCTTCATTCTTTTTTTTTTTTTGTTCAGTAGATATTGCCGAGTTTTACTGTCATCAATAACATTTTTTGAAATCGAACGCTAATTAATGGAAATACTAGTTAAAAACGCATTTTCGTCCTAAATGGCGCTTTCTACGCGAGCGGATGGTCCATTTTTTTCAAATTTAATATGGTTAGAAAGGTTTTTAAGAAATTTTCCTAACGAACAAATTGTTAGGGCGCCCAAGGTCCAATAACCTAAATCCGCTAGAAAAAAGTTATAGGCGTTTTTTAGTTAGTGAAACTCAAAAATTTTAATTTTATCTCTTTTCCATTGTTGAAATTCATTGTTGGAAGCGTGAAACATTAAGTTTTAATTCATTTTTAGCCTACTTTCCCAGTAAAAGTCAGAAAAAGAAGAAAAAAGCATGAAAGAAGGCTTAATGCATCTTAAAAATATCGTGAAAAACAAAAAAAAGTCGAAAATAAATAAAATAATTAAATAAATATTGAAAAATTAAAAATTGGAAAGTAGGGTATTGAGATGGGGAAAAATGTCTGTCGGTCTGTCTGTCTGTCCCCCCCCCCTAATAACTTTTGAATGAATTGTCCGATTCGAAAAAACTTTTTGTTGTTCGAAAGATCTCGGCAAGGACACCTCATTCCTATATTTTACTTTTTGATTTGAACTATTTTTTGTTCTATTTTGAACAGTTCAAAAAAAACTTAACATTAGCGCCTACGGGGAAATTCAAGACAATTCCGAACTGTGAGGCGAATTTGCTTCAAACAAGCTTTGTAGGAAAAAGATTTTGATGAAAAACTTGTATATAAAATATCCTTTTGATTTGAACAATTTTCCGTTCAATTTTGAACAGTTCAAATCCCTTTACAATAGTGCCTACGGGGAAACTGAAAGTCAATGTAGATTCCGTACTTGAAGGCGGATTTACTTCAAACAAATTTTGTTGGAAATAACTCTTGACGCCAAACTCCAGACTTCGACTCCGAGAGTTTAGGGGCACTTGACTCCGACTCCGACTCCTGTGCCCGACAATTAATCGGACTCCGACTCCCCGACTTCGACTCTGACTTCGTAGTTTTGGCAAAAATTTATACACAGAGGACAAATGACTGACTCCAATTTTAAATATTCGACTCCGACTCCTTTATCTCAAAATGAGATTGACTCCGACTCCGCAGCTATGGTTTTAACTGTGAAATAATTATTGTTCATATGACTTGTTTTTATTTTTACGCTAAAGTTTCAATTTAGTTTTTGGCGAATAAACTCGAAGTCATTTATGTTTCTACATTAAGATATGCGCAGACGATTTTTTTTTTTTTTTGACAAAGAAAATTATTTCTTTTAGTTGACATTTTATTGTTTTTTTTGGTAAGTGCATTAATTCATTTAAAAAAATGTTTCTGGCAACAGGAGAAAAAGAAACGATTTTTTTTATATGATGTATTTATTTTAATGAGCGTATTAATTTTAATTATTATTTTTTCGTTTTGAAAGCTGTTAAAGATTTTTTTTAATGGAAAAAAGTGTATTAGCTGCTTTGTTTAAAAGTTCTGCTATTTTTTTTTTTACGCATAAAATTTTTTTTTAGATGAGTGGGGAATATTTTATTCCTAGAAATCAACTTAAAGTATTTTAAAAATATGTTCGAAAAAATTTGCGATTTTAGCTATTTTTGAGAAGATTGATCAGGTACTAGAAAGTAGTATGGGTATACGGGAAAGTAGGCTCGTCTAGTTCTAGACAGAACTTCTTGTTTAAACCGCTTTTTCTTCCTAGAAAAAATGCATTTTAGTGCTTCGAGCTTGGCATGGTTGGAAAGCTCGTGAAAAATACTTTTATAAACGTTACTACGAAAGGTTCAAGTATCCCCACGTATACTTTTCAAACATACTTCAATGTTACATAAAAATAAGTCCAAAATTGGTAATTCTTACACTAGTAACATTGCTTCGAATCTTCTATCATACCATAAAAGCAATGTATGTACTGTTCTTCAAGAAATCTAGCGACCTCTGTAATCTATAATACAAAAAATAATCTCAACTCCGAAAACTGGCAATGACACATAACGTACCATGATTACTCGGTAATACTGCCATTATTAAAATTCTGTATTATTGCAGTTTCGAGATTCGAGATAATGAACATTGAACAAGTCTCTTGAAGGATCAATTATCCCACACTCCCCTACATGAAGTTTTTAAAAATCAAATGATAACATAAATAATGGAATAAAGTGAAGGATTATTTAATGTAGAAGGAAAATATAAATGAAACAGTAAGAACTAGTTTATATCCCGGCAATCCTGAAATAATCATGTTTTTGTACCTACAAGTTATAAGAGTACCCAGATTTAATTCTTCATAATAGTGTTACCTGAACGTCAGCTGTGAGGATTAACTGAAATATTTTATTCAATTTTACGCAAAGTTTTTATTGTTAGTCTTTATTTTTGGCAGTACATTTAAAGATTTAAAATGATTAAAAAACATTTGAAAAATGTCTTCCTGCCGATTTTTCACAAAATAAAAACTTTCCTTTCCTTATTTAATTATTCTTTTAAAATAATAATTAAGTAAGTTCTGCTACCGCCTTTTTACAAAAACGAATTTTGTTATGAATGTTTTTAAAAACATTTTAATATCATTCTAAAACTACTCTATCATACACACCGAAAAAAAAGTGTAATTATCTTGATATCTCAGTAATTCTAAATGTTCTATTATATTTTTTTTTAATGTCTACAACGATTTTTAAAATGACGCATTGGAATAATTGTAAAACTGAATTTACAATATTTCCACAAAAATGTGTCACACAATATTCACAGGTATTACTTGGTCAAAATATATTAGTTTTTCTCATTAATATATTAGTTTTTCTCATTAAAACTACATAGATTTCATGTAGTTCAGTATATTTTATGACGCATATTATGTTTGACTTAGAGGAATACCAAACAACAAATATGCAGCATATAAATTTTGATAATGCGGTATTTCTCGATGCAATTTTTTAAAATAAAAATAAAAAGAATGAAAAAATAAAACTGTATGACAGCTTATTTGACAGCTTAATGGACAACTTCACTGCCGTAACTTCCGACATAATGTTCCTTAATTTTCTTCAGTCCATTAATATGAGGCTTGAACATGCGTTAAGGATTCTTTCCATTAACGAAAAAGCTGAAGGCGCAGTAAAACTTTTGTGGAGCAAGGTCAAACAAATGAGATCAATATTATCACATGCAACCTTGTGTTTTCGTGGAATCACTTTTACCCCTCCTCCATTGCATCTTTTGGTTACTAAAGAGCTGTTGCCACGACAGCAAACGCAATTCATATACGAAACAGTTTTTATGTGCGTCATGTGGATAGAGCAACGGTTTAACTTCAGTATTTATAGCAGAAAATTTAAATTACTGAAAGAATAATTATATTTTGTGTTTAAGGATTAAATTACTTTAAAAGTTAATTACTTTTCCACAAAAAGTGCATGTTTATGTTTTTAAAATTACTTCGACAGAAAAAAAAAATGTAATTATGTGCAAAATTTTTTTTGTGTTCTAAGTATTCTCTATTTATTTATTTATTTACTTATTTGCATAATTCCGATGACTCCTGTTATTACTAACGCGTTATTCGCAACCCCAGAGCTCGAATACGCTACCTTTCGGTGATAAACAATACTACCGAGAGAGGTAAAACATTTCGTTCCACGTGTTTTCTTTGGGATAAATTACAGGCTTCATGCTGTTTATGGTGTAATGTAATTTCAGAAAAAGAGAAAAGAAAGTTTCCCACAAAACAATGAAAAATTACTGCCATTCAGTAAGCTTCAAGCCTAGTTATAAGTTACGGCATTTGTTTATTTTACATTTTTCAGCCGCCATTAGGCAGTGGCTGCGCCACTCCTTATAATTTTTTGGAGTTGTGAATACGAAATAGATATTTATATTTTGCTTATTTTCTTTCAGTCATGACTACGGAATTGCTAATGGGTTCATTTAAAAAACGTTTTGTAAGAAAATAAATCCCAAAATGCAAATTATTTTTTATTGATTTCAACAGATATTTTAACCTTGAGATAGACTTCGGAAATGATATTTTTCTCAGATTTCGTAGTAGATCGAGACATGCGCATCTTTTTTATTGGCTTAATCGGGTTGTACCGGTTAAAGATTTATAGAAAAAAGTTTCGACATTTCTTTTATGAATATTTATGAAAAATAATGTTCTTTACAATGGGGTAACTCTTACATTTTTATGAACTTTTTTTTTTTTTTTGTCTCACATTTACTTTGGAATTGAAAACTGGCAACGATTTACCAGTGAAACAAATGGAAATCAAATACTGTTTTTTTTTTAAGTCCAAAAAATATTTTTTGTTTTTATTTGTTTTCAGTGGCGCACACAAGGGAGGATTTCAGGGGGTCCGGACCCCTCCAATAGGTTTTGCTTTATCCCGATTGATTACAATTCTTTGTATTTTGTACGTAGAATAATCTTTATCTTTTCTTTACTAATAATAAAGCTGAAAGTCTCTCTGGATCTCTGTCTGGATATCTCTCTGTCAGGATCTCTGTGACGCGCACAGCGCCTAGACCGTTCGGCCGATTTTCATGAAATTCGGCACAAAATTAGTTTATAGCATGGAAATGTGCACCTCGAAGCGGTTTTTCGAAAATTCAATTTTGTTCTTTCTCTATTCCAATTTAAAGAAGATTTTACCGAGCAAATTATCATAACGTGGACGAGCAAACTACCACAACATGGCCGAACAAATGAACATAGCAAATTAGCGAGAAATCCATCATCCATTTTCTTTAATAATAATAAAGCTGAAAGTCTCTCTGTCCGGATCTCTCTCTGTCCGGATCTCTCTCTGTCCGGATCTCTGTCTGTCAGGACCTCTGTCTATCAGGATCTCTGTCTGTCAGGATCTCTGTGACGCGCATAGCGCCCAGACCGTTTGGACGATTTTCATGAAATTTGGCACAGGATTAGTTTGTAGCATGTGGGTGTGCACCTCGAAGCGATTTTTCAAAAATTCGATTTTGTTCTTTTTCTATTTCAATTTTAAGAACATTTTCCCGAGCAAAACTATCATAAGATGGACGAGTAAACTACCAAGTTATCATAACGTGGAACCGTAGCATGGTTAAGCCAATTGGCGAGAAATTCATCATACATTATTTGTAAATGTACAGGCGAACCAAAACAACTTTTAATTTTATATACTACGGGCAAAGCCGTGCGTTTGCCACTAGGTTTTAAATATATAGGCTAAACAAATGACCTTTTAAGATAAATAAATACCTTTGTGCTGAATAGTAAAGTCAGACCAAACAACGTATTGTGCTTCTACTTACGTTGTTTGGTCTGACTTTAAATGACCTTTTGATTTTCCACTACGGGCAAAGCCGTGCGGGTACCGCTATTTTCAAATAAAGGTAACAATAATTTCAGTTCTAATTAGTGAAAAAATAAAATCCTCATGTTAAATTTTTTTTTTTAAAGTATTGTGCACTTCTCTACATAGTATAAAATGAAGTGTTCAAAAAGCGTCTGTTTGTTTGAACTCGCAAAACTCGAGAACTACCCGGCCGATTTCGCTGTCCTGAGAGGGTTTGCAGATCAGTTCGAAAACAATTCGATGAATAGTTCTTTTTTAATTCCAATTTAGGCCCAATTTTCACATAAATTCCCGAATATGGTGGTTAAAAATTACTCGCAATTCGTAATATTATATATCGTTGGAAAGGGAAGAATTTTCCGCGTTCTACGCAATTTGTTCCAACGCTCTAACTTAATTGCGGTGGGAGTTATTTACGTTTTTAGCTCGAATTTGTTTAGGCTTAGCTGAAATTTAGGCACTACTTTCTTCATTAAATTTATCAATAAAAAGTGAATGAATTGTCCTACAGTTTTCGTTTTGACACCATTGAAAAGAGCTACCTTTTTTACTCCAGATCTAACTCGACCTATGGTCGGAAGTTTAATTCTCTATCTCCATTAGAAAAAAAGTTACAAGCGAATTAAATGAAGTTCAAAAATCTGTTCTCTATTCAAGTTTTTAACCATTTTATTTTGCTTGTCCACGGTAACGCTTTTTGAATCCATTGTTTCTATCTTTCTCATTTTCAATTCTGAAACTTATTTTATTTTGTGTTTCCATAGTTACGCTTTTTAAATCCATCTTTCTCATTTTATTTTAATTTCTTAAAAGTATTTTAATATCTGTCGTCATTGTTTGGAGTTGAAACTTTGCATGATGATTTTTTTTTTCTTTTATTTATGCCTGATTGTTGAATATCCGTCACCTGACACAATTTTTATTTTCAAAAAAAAAAAAAAAAAAAAAAAAAAACGGGCAAAGCCGGGCAACGCCCGGCTAGTCTCCTACAAGAAGCAAGATTATAAATGAATACACTGTAATAATCAAATTTTTAGCTTTCTAATTACAGATTAAAATGAGATTCTATGAATTTGATTCCGTTTTTTAATTATGAGAAAAGTAAAAGCGTAAATTATTTTGCTTTCTGGGGATTTATTTAAGCATATTTCATTAAATAATACTAATTATTTAGTCAATAGTTTATTTTTTTAATGTTTTCGTTCTTGTAAATCGATAAAATCAAGTCAATATGTTTGAGTTTGACGGCGTGTTGGGGTATGATATGAGAATGAAGCTTTCGACCTTGAACCCTCTCCTTTTAAAATTCATGTGTGCGCAGTGTTTGTTTTTAATATTTAATGTCATTTACCTAGGAAGTAAAGAGCACTAAGTCACAGAAACAAAGCGAGCCAAGAGACGAGCTTTAAGTTTTTCTCCCCCGATAATTTGTACTTTTTTATAGTTATTTATAAGCTTATAGCATTTTTTTGTTTAAGTGTGAAAATTAAAGTTGAAATTAAATTTGTTAACATTTTAACCAAGAATGGCGAATTGGCCTTAGTAGGAACAAAGGTTTCTAATAAGGCGATCTATGAAAAAACGCCAAGAAGGACGATAAAACCAAAATCAGTTGAAAATTCTTTATTGTCAATGTAAAAACATGTTAAACCATGTTTGTTAAACTCAAAACATCACCGAAAGAAGATTCTATATTTACTTCAATGGAAAAGAGAAAATTAATCGCCACATTCGGTTTACTAATAAGCCGTTATTTTTCATTTTTTGTTCACTCCTGAAAGCAGTTATGCACAGATGCGCAGCATATGCAGCACTGGATCACAGTGTTGCCAGATTGGGGGGAATTTCCCCATTTTGGGGAAATCTGGTGCTCTCTGGGGAAATTTTGGGGAAATGGGTTTTGTGGGGAATTCTTTGGGGAAAAATTTTTTCCTTGGGAAAAACCTGGGGGGAAAAAAAACCTTTGGAAAAAAGAATTTTTCCGTATTTAAATTCACGTCAAGAAGTAGTGGGAACATTGTTTGTATCAAACAGCAATGGTTCAGTTAGCCTTTGCTTAACTTTATGGAATTCGCATTTCACATTATGTGGAATATTATGCTACGGAATTCGCATTAATGTTCTGCGTGAATAACTAGTTGATACGTGAAACAGGTAAAAATAAGTGTGATGAAGAGTGTTCTTGGATAAATATATACAAAAATCATAGTTTAAATGTACATACAGAAGCAGAGTAGTAAATGTGAGCAGAAAAAAATATTTGGTTATTTCTTATCTCTCGGGGGTCAGTCGCTTGTATTTAGGACTAGTGGCACCCGCACGGCTTTGCCCGTAGTAGAAAATTAAAAGGTCCCTGAATATTTACAAATAATGCATGATGAACTTCTCGCCAATTGGCTTGCCCACGTTACTATTCCACGTCATGATAACTTGGTAAATTACTCGTCCATCTTATGATAATTTAGCTCGGGAAAATGTTCTCAAAATTGAAATAGAAAAAGAACAAAATCGAATTTTCAAAAAATCGCATAAAGGTGCACAGCCCCATGCTACAAACTAATTTTTTGCCGAATTTCATGAAAATCAGCCAAACGGTCTAGGCGCTATGCGCGTCACAGAGATCCTGACAGACAGAGAGAGATCCGGACAGAGAGATATCCAGACAGAAAGACTTTCAGCTTAATTATTAGTAAAGATAAAGAGAGAAAAAGATAAAGAAGAGAAAAAAAAGCGAAAATGGGAAGAAAAAAAAAGTTGGGGAATTTAATAAGAAAATTTGGCTATTTTGGGAAAAAAAAATTTCAAGAGACAAAAATTTTAGATTTAGTCGATTTATTTTATGAAAATATTAGTGGAAATTTTTTTTTGAACTTGGGGAATTTTGATACAAAACATCGCTTTTGGGGGAAAAGTGGGAAGGGAATTGGGGAAATCTGGATTTAACCATCTGGCAACACTGCTGGATCATATCCTCCAACCGGCTGTTCAGTGTCTTAATAAGCACACCAGATTCCTAATAACGCTAGTCATAGCCATATTGGGCTACAGTCTACTTCTCCAGGGTTATCAAATGACAGGAAAAAAGGGCGGTACACAACGACATTATCTTTTTGAATTCGTCAACTACATAAATAAGGCTTTCTGAAACAATTAACAACTTTTTTATAAAATACAGTAAACCGTGAAGATACAAAATTTACCGTAAAATAAGATCAGGCAATTTCGACAAGACTCTTTTGTAATAATAGTTACTACACTTTTGCCTGTTGATAGCAAATGGCTTGTTACTAACACTTTATCCTCAGTTACGCTTTCTGATGATGATAAAATCACGATATTTCACGATTTTTGCTATCCTACATAGAAATATGGGAATTCGGCGTTATCTGTCTACATTGCCTTATTTGGCGCACTCACCTTTCGAGTACTTATGATTTTGGAAAATAATTACTGTTTCCAACCGAACGACATTTTATTTTGACGTTTTTTAGTTCACGAACAGTTGATTTTAGAAACCTAGGTAAGACTTTGCGAAAAGAAAGAAAAATGTTTTTTAGGAAATAAAAAAAGATAATTTCATTACTTATTGCATTTAAATTAAGTGCCTGCAAAAGGTGTCGTAAACGTTTTTAAAAGTTTTTAAAATTTTGCATAACATTATTTTTTTTTTTTAGTTGAGAAACTTTTTATGGAAAATTCAGTTCGAGAAACTGATTATTTTACGTCAAGTTCAAAAGTAAATCTACTAAAGAGGGTAAAAATATGAACATTGCTTAGGTAGGCTGGGCATTTAAATTAAATTTTAATGCATTTATATGGGTTGAATAACTAAAATTTCCAAGTTCTGTTGGTTAGAAACGTTTGCATTCAACGTCTCATACCATGAAAAAACACATTTTTTTCTTAGATAGCATAATTTAATTTTCTAACATTTTATCTATAATTTTCTCTAGAAAAGTGACTGAGGGGTAGTAAGATAACATGGAGGGGACGGAGGGGGGTGATGTGCAGCAACACAATTACAAGTATGACTAACTAAAAATTCTACAAGAAAAACAATCTGATGACTAGGTAATATTTTTGTTTTAATCAGGAAAATTACAGGCTTACCTGTATTTTACGTAAAGAATACCAAAAATTATTGCTTTTAAACTACAACGATTGCAACCGCCAATAAGTTTTAACTACAGCAAAGACAGCATTTGTTTCCTAAGCAACCTGAATTTTCGCTGCTTTTTGAACGACAGAAAAGTAATGATTGCCTTTTAGGTTCCATCATAAACCTTCAAAAGAAGTAAATCGAAATATAATGACGGAAGAAAAAAGGAACCGAAGACAAACGTCTTCACAAAAATGCACTTAAAATGTCTTTCGCTCATAATGATTTTGTCTTTGCTAAGCTCAGATTTGAATAGGATTTCCAGTAGACCACAGCTCATTTTTCAAGTTCACAAGTTTCAAATTTCTTTAAAACATGAAACGTGTTTTTACAGATTGTGCTCAGTGATATTGTGATTAAAAACTCAGTGACATTGTGGTTTATTTAATTTTTGGTTTTGAAGCCAAGCAAGCTGGCTTTATGCATATAATTGACGAACGTATTACGATTGTGACGTCTGTAAAGTAAAGCATTTTGTTGCAAAGAAAATTAGCTGGAACAGACCACTGAATTTTCATGAAGGAATCTTCCAGTTGTTGCTTTAATAATGCAGCTGTTCGAAAAATTTGATGATATATGTAAGAAAACATTGAACATTAAAATATCTCAAGCAAGTGGGTAAGAATGAATCTTTTTTCAATATTCATAGTCATGATTCTACTAACTTTCTTTCAATTTTTCTGCATTAAATACGTGTAATTGATCAATTGTTTTGGAGTAAGTTTTTGGATATTAGTGAGTCTCAGTTAGTTTAAATCATTTATAAACAATTTTGAAGTTTAGTATTTTATTCATTCTTTAAAGACTATTTCAATTCCCCTAAAAAATATTTGGTTTCAGTAAGTTTCTTTAAATCGAAAAATGATTTAGAAATAACTTCAATGGTTAGTTGCAAATTAAGTTGAGAAATCAATCAAATTTTCCAGTAAATCAGAGGGTTTTATTTTGTGAATTGAGTTAAAGTGTATTTTAGAAATGATGCCAGTGTTTATCATTTGAGTACGATGCATTAAAAGCAGTTAGAAATCCCACTGTTTTAATTTGCATATTGCAGCTATACATTGAATAGTGTTATTTGTTAGCAGCATATTTTGAAACTGAAATTAATTGTTTTTTCACATCATTTTAAAGTCAGTTTTATGTTTACTTTCAGTGAATTAAATATGAAATAAAAATTTTCTCATACTATGTTTATATCAGTAAACGAAAAGATTTATTGAAACAAGTTAACGATTTCACAGTCAACCAAACTAATAAAAAGAGGCATACATTTAGATAGAAAAATAAGTCTATCAATAAATAACCATGTACCACATAAGTAAATGATTTATATTAGTAGATAGATAGACAGATAGATAGATGTAGATACAAGAAAAAAAAGGTGAAAATGGAAGTTTATGCATTTTTTTTTTTGTGTGAAAGGTAAAACGGAAAGTTAAGAAAAAAGACTCAACATCTGTCTTTCTCCGTAATAAAATTTTATTATAAGTTCTTAAATACATGCATAATTAGCATGTTAGTCATAAGATATTGATATATGCTAGTATAGAGGCATAAGGCACCTGTATTTTAAAACTGATTCTGATTTTAACTATTACAGAAATAGCGTTTGAAAATTTTACATATTTAAAATGGCGTCCAAAAAAAAAAAAAAAAAAAAAGAGAAGAAGAAGAAGAAACTTCAAAGTTTTTTTAAAAATCTGAATAAAAAGTTTAGGAGTCTTCAGACTTCCAAATTAATCCTACGGTTAGGCTGTACAGTTATTTAAAACAGTATGCCGGATACTGGTGTACTGAAACTAGTGATTAAAACTTAAACAATAAATTAAAGACGTCGGATGAACTGCAAGTGGAAACAGAATACTTCACTTTGCAGTAGGTATGATCGGCGAGATCGCGTTAGCAGTGAAAACGTAACTCACTGCGCGTTATCGATGATCCTCCCCATTACAAATGAAATGTTTTGTTCCGAATCCAGTTCATCCGCCATTTTACCGTGGCAAAGCTATAAACTTTCCGAAATACTACATGTTTACTTAGAATACATACGAATATCCAACTTTTTATGATGTGAAAAAAAGAGCATAAAATAATGATATTTTACGAAAGTTCTGGGTTGTTATCATTTAGATCGCCGTACGACATAGGTTTAAAGTTTCTGCATGTGAAATTCTCTAAAATGTTTAGTACTGATATAAGACACAATACTGTATTATGTGATGCAGTTAGTGCGTTGATGTAATGAAATTCGAAACGTGCATAATTTTATTTCAGTTTAATAAACAAAATTATTCTATGATTTTTATTTGAAACAAACCTTTTTTCTGTTTTTTGAGGAGGGAGGGGGGGAGCTACCTTTCCTTTTCCGTAAAAGTTTAAAAGTGAATAAAGACATAGATGACGGCGTAATGCATCGTAAAAATATCGTAAATAGCAAAAACTAATCAAAAATAAACAGAATGATATTAAAAAATATTGAAAAATTAAAAATGGGAAAATTGGGTTTTGACATGGAGAAAATTTGTGTTTTCCGATTTGTCTGTCTGTCTGCCACCCCCCCCCCCCAGAGGTGGGTACAGGATTTCCTTTTAATGAAGGGGGGGATCATGCTCAAGAATGTAGTCTTATGTACTACAATTTTCTTGTTAAATTGTATTATAATCTGCTTTAGACCCCTGTCAACACTATACATAAATACTATGAAAAGCTAATATTTATATATTGATTACAGGAGTGTAAGTGAAATCAAGAAAAAAATACTGAAAACAGTGAAAATTTCTGAAACTATGTGGAAGTTTGAGCCCCTCCCCCTCTCCCCGAAAAACCTCTTCAAATATGCATACAAAAGTCATCGAAATAATTTTAAAAGTTTTCTTTCAAAATAATTTTTCAGTTTCAGAATGTGTTGTAAACCCAAAATTTTTGGAAACGACAGCCCAAAGTTTTTGGAAATGTCGTATCACAAAACCCCTGCACTGTTAAAAATTTTCCGGAAAATTTACGGTAATTGGTACTGGCAGCCATGTTGCCAGTAACTATTACCGTAAAAATCAAATGTTACTGTAAAATTTTACGGTTTCCTCGGTAGGCCACAGCAACCAGTTGGCGCTGGGATCGCTTATTTCTCCGGTATAAATTACCGTAAAAATCAGCGATGCGTCGGCGATGCAATTTTACAGTAACAATTACCAGAAAATCTTCCTGAATTTTTAACAGTGTGGTTGATTAAATATTTGCATAATAATCGACACATATCCATCTCTGATTATAAATTTGCATGATACTCGACACATTCATCTTGTATGCAGAAAAATACTACTAAAACAACACTTAAAAGAATAGCAAAAAATGCGGCGAAAATCCAGTTACAAATTACATATTTTTAGGAATATAATTCGGACTTGAGATAAATACTCACCGGACTGATTGTAGAAAAATCGGAGGTTGAGGAAGACGTCACAATCGCAGAGTCTGATACAGAAACTCTAGATATGTTTCCATCGGTTTTGGGGGTTCATCAGTTTTTTTTTTTTCCAACTTTCCAAAAAGATAGCTGTGTCACCCGAACTCTTCATTGTTTTTGTTATAGGTTAGGGGTACCCACAGTTGGTGCCGCAAGGAGGGGCGAGGGGTGCCACGAGTTGTCCATATTTTCAACATACGTGAAAATAGAAACAGATTAAGGTGTCGTGATAAGAATGCAGTTCGTCAAAGAGTGCCGCGAGTCAGAAAAATTTGGGAACCCCTGTTTTATTTAGTTTTTTTCCCAACATACAAGGCGTTTTTCAACAGGGTTTCTGTCGAATACGGTGGGCTAGTTTTTGGGAACCTTCGTATAAAATGAGGTTTTGCTCTAACACGATGCTGAAATGTTTTATTTCTTGCACGATACTAAATCTAAAGCACTGACTTAAACTAATTAACTGTTTAAAGCACATTTAAAAATAAATTCAGCACGACCAAACACCGAATAATCTAAAAATTACAACAGAAAGTAATAATAATCTTCAGACTCAAATGTTTTATCAATTGAAGCGATGCCTACATCTCTGGATAAAGTTTTACAATAACTATCGTCGATTAAATTTGTTGCCAAAAAAAAAAAAAAAAAGCGATCGGGCGTCAGACACTTCTTTGTTATTTTTCATCATACCGGCTCCTGAAGACAGCGCCGCACAGTGGTTCAAAACGACAAAAAGCGGAAAAAATTTAATAACATTGAATATTCTCAAAAAATGCTTCGGAAAATTGTTAAAATTGTTGTATGGTAATATTTATCTTCATGCTTGCTGATCGTATTCACTGCGGAACCCCGATTTTACGCCCTCGAATCTACGTTTTCCCCACATTTTACGTTTTTTATCATCAGGTCCCAGTTTTTCCGTACACGAATAATATTAATTTAAGCCGGATGAAAAGTTTGTTATTCATTAATTTCCCGCATTTTACGTTTTCCCTTGGCTGTTAAAAAAAAGAGAAAGAAATGTTTTAAAATTAAGAAAAGTGTTTTCCTCTGTGCATTTTTAAACATAATTCACTCTGCTGAAAGTTAATCCATGAAAACAGAAACGCTTCTGCTCCATCCGTAGCTGACCTTATGGACTTATCGGCCGCCAATGAAGATGAACAAGAAGAAGGGGAAACACAACTCGTCTCTTCTTTCAATACTGCATTTAAGAGTTTAATAATAGTGTAAGACTATTTTCTTTATCATAAAGACCAGGAAAAAACTTTGCAAAGTGTTCCAATCCTGGCAGATGCTGTATTTACTTTGAATTCAATGACTCATTATTACTGACTATTTTCAACCCAAACTCCCGAATTCGTTACTTAATGTGTTAGAATGATCCAAACTGGTGTGTACAATAAAGTTCTTTTAGCAAAATATCGCATTTTTACATTTTATAAGCGTCATCGTAGCTGACGTTTCGTTATCTGATTTTTACTTTTTATACATTTCCCGTATTTTACGTTTTTCCATATTTAATGTTTTTGGATTTGATTTAACGTTTTCTCATATTTTATGTAATTTATGTTTGATTCAGGACTCTGAGAAACGTGAAATCGGGGTTTCTCTGTAGTTCAAAATTCATTTCTATTTTTAGTGAAAAATATAAATTAAATCAGCCGTACGCCACACGCAAGGTTTATTTATTGCAACTGGTACCCTCGAACAATATTTTCTGGCAATTTTGACCAACTGAGAACAGCTTTATACTAGAATGATTTCGAAAAGGAAATCAGAAATTTCAAACGTTTAATGATTTTCTAATTTTATTGTTTTATGAACAGAATGGTTATTTAACTTTTTATATATAATTCTGTATGAGTTTTAAAAATTTCTTTCTCATATGTATCTTTTTTAAAACCAAACGGGTCCGAAAATTGTTATTTTCAGGTTACTACTGCATTGCATGTAGAATAATGCTCCGCATTAAGCCATAACAACGTAAATCTGTTTTTTAAAAATCCTCTTTATTTATTGATGAATGTTTCAAAGACCCCAACTTTCGAAAACTGTAAACAAACGTTTTTAGGCTCTCCTGGAAAGTAGTGAAAGTGTGACATACGTTAGTCTGGAGCATGTCAAATTTGATGACCAATTTCTATGATAAAAAAGCAATTTACCCCTGTCATACCGTTACGAGTTATTTTCTAACTTACTATATTGGTATTCGTAAATAGCGAAGTTCAAACAAAAACATCTGCCACGACTGCAGTCGCAGGTGTCGCAGCTAAAATGTTGTTGTTTATTTACAGGAAGGATTAAACTATTGATACATGTAAATTTTAGCTCACCGGAAACCGCCGATAAAAGTACATTCCACAATACTTTTCATTATATTTTTAAGAAAATGATGTTTTTTTTATTTCAGGTAGTTTTCAATTTTGATGAATTTTTAATTTTTGACTAAAATGTAATATGCATCCTATAAGTGTGAAAAACCAATCAGATATGACTTTTATTAAATTTTAGTCCTCCTTATTGAACGAATGAATTAAAACTGAAGTATAAGGCGTACGTCCGAAAAAAGTAAAAACATAATTGTTCAACAATATCGGCCTATTTTTGTAAAAACGAATTTTTTTTTCAAAAAAATCTTATGGAGTAAAATACTACAACTCAAAGGCTAAGTAATTACGGCATCAAATATTTTTTATCTTAAAACTTAAAAATGGCTATTTTTTCCGCCCTTAAACCACTGTGCGCCGCAGACTAACTATCTCGAGAAAAAATATTTTACTGCCTGTATCTTCTAAGTACATGTATAAATAGAAAAGTGACAGTTAATACCCTCAAAAAAAAAAAAAAAAGATTCGAAAATTATTCAGTTTCTTATGGTTTCGGGTCAGGCTTTTCTTTCTTTCTTTCTTTTTTTTTTTAAGCAGTAATTTCACTACTCAAATGCAATGAACCTTATAACAGATTACAAAGTATTGTATCAGATTTGAATGGGGGGAGTCACGACCCCCATGATTTCCTCCTCTTTGTATCCACCCCTTCATAGAATACCTCATATTTGCAATTTCTTACGGTTTCGATCAATTTTTTTTCATTTTTTCGGTCAATTTCATTTTATTTTTTTATAAACATTCAAATGCTATTCCGGGGTTGCGACTTGGGTCATGACCCCATGAGCCCTGCCTCCCTGTATCTGCCACTGCCCCCCTCCAAATGTCTTCCGACTGAACAAACTGTTCTCTTTTGATAGAAAGATCTCAGAGAGGGCACTAAAATTCCCATAAGTCATTTTTTGCTTTGAAAAATTTTGAAACAGTACAAAAAAACGTACTGCACCTTCGGGAAATTTTTGGGCTCCAAAAATTTCCCGAAAATAGCTCCCAAAAATTAAGGCGGATTTTCTTGAAACAAACTTTGCTGGGGAAAAAATCTTGACGAAGAAATGCTCAAGAGGAACGTTCAAAACGAATATTTCGAAAAAATTTTTAATTAACGTCGCTGTGGAAATTACAGGAAATATGTTCCAAACTTAAAGCCTTATTTTCTAGAAAAAACTTGGTTGGAAAGGGCTCTTAGCGAAAAACATGTTCATAAATGAACATTCAAAATGAACAGTTTAAAAAATTTAATTGTATTAATGTCTATCTAGAAATTTAAGGCAACTATAGATCCCGAACTTAAAAACGGATTTTCTTGAAACAAACTTTGTTGGAAAACGTTCTACAAACACTCAAAATGAGCCATTAAAACAATTTTAACATTTCCGTCTGCGGTACTTTTTGTTCAAATGTAAAACATCGACATGGAAAAATCTTTGAAGGTTTGAAAATTTTAGTTATTTTCTAATTGATTCACATTAGTTATTAAATAACTAACTTTGAATTTTTGTATTATTTAGATGAAAATTTAAAAATGTTACAAAATTATTCCTATAAATATTTATTGACGCTTCAAACTTTTGTATTTTAAATACATATACAATAAGCAATTTATTCTTTTGCAGTACTCAATTTAAAATATTGATTATTAATTGTCATTATTATTAATAATAATTTAGCTTTGACAGTTAAAGAATCTTAGTTGCTAATTAATAAATACATACTGGATTCAGTTTTATGATTCAAGCAGTTATTAGTGTTTATTATGAAGGAATTTATACATTAAAAAGTTCGATGTTTTAGAATACCGATATTTCAAAGCATCGATGTCTTTAGATCGATTTATACCAATTTTTTATGGTGTCTTATTTTCAATGGTATCGATTAAAACATCCATAGCATCAATGCTTTGATTTCAAACACCGATATTTTGAATTTTTCATCGATACCGCACCACTAGTTAGACGCAAAGGGATGTAATAAGTGCATTTTTTAAAGTGTTGACTAAAGCGCGTGCAAAATTCAAATCCTTGGAGGATTTTCATTGTAAAGTTCTTCTAAATGTTGCTGCATAGCTAGAAGCAGCTACCAGGGCTACTAATATCATCTCTGGCCCAAAAGGAATAAGAATTTCCCCTAATATTCGAACCATTTACCTCCAAATTTTTAGCGTTAACACTTACACCCGTTTTCTTCTAGGTACTTCTTTTGAATTAATTAATTTTTTTGCTGAATACTTAATCCTACGAAGTATACTTTTTTTTCCTTCCATCCGATTGGTTATCTTAACTCGGGTAGGAGTTACGTCATCACGAAAGCACCCAGGTCATCGTTCTTGCTTCTCCCTTTACTTAAATCACAATGTATCATTTCCCTAACATACACCCTTTTCAACATATGCAGCAACGAAAGTCTTTCAATGATGTTGTAATGTGTTTAAGTAAATGTCAAAGTTCGAATTCTCCATTTATTTGCTTTTAATTGCATTGTTCTTTTTTTTCTCGGATAAACGTGATTGGAATCTCAAAATATTTAACATAGAATGCCGTAGGTGTGCAAAGACATGGTTGATGCTAAAATGTAGGTTTTTAAACAAGACTTGAATAAGCATTACCGAATTTTTATTTGAATAAATCATCGTCTTTAAAGGAATCAATTAAACAAAGTTTTGATGCACAAAAATTCCAAATTACTGCAGACGAGTGTTTCGGCGTTACAAGGAACACCTTTTTCAATGCAAAGAAAAGTGAACCTTGGATTAATTTGTGAACGTTCCTCAAATGACTTGTCATCCAAAAGCCTCACACTTCTTTGCATTGAAAAAGGTGTTGCTTGTAACACCGGAACACGTGTCTGCAGTAATTGCAATTTTTGTGCATCAAAACGTTGGTTAATTGATCCATTTAATATTCAAGCACAAAGGTCGCTAATCGTCTTTAAGTCTATACAAACGTTGTATGCAAGCAGTGTTGCAGCAAATACAACTTCAATACAAATGAATCATTTGTTTCGAGAAGGTAACTAACTTCTCTATTTTTTAAATCATCTGGCTTTTTTTGAAAAGAGGAACTACTCTCAGTTTTAATTTATCATTTTCTTATTGCATCCAGCGTTTCTTAAATTGTGATTAGAATAACCCCAGGCTTTCATGGAGATAACTGATAAATTCCGCAGAACTTGCATTCTTTCATTTTACTCAAATTCGTCCATTAAAAATCGATAAAAATACATTTTAAGGGAAACTTTTAATCAGTGCTTTTTGAACAAAAAGCGGAGAATATATCAAAATGAGTTGTGGATTAAATCATCGAGAAGAGATAAAGTGGAGGGAGGGAAGACTTTCATCAGTTAAACAAAGATACCAAGTCACGTGACAGATTTTAAAGCGAACCATTGGAAGAAATCAGGATTCTTTCGCTAGTTTCATGCAAAACGTGTCAATCATTCGTCGTTGTTAAGTCACGTGACTTGAGGTCTTTGCCTAAGCTTTTGTTAAGCCAGTGATTGGACTTGCTCCCTCCAATAAAAATTCTTGCTCTGAGGATTAATATTTATTGTCGATTGAAGACCTTTGGCTATGACAGTGCATGATTACGAAACGTGTAAAGAAACAATACTCGATTCAAACTTGCTGCAGAAATTTAAATTAACGCAGTTATTGGAATTCTACCGCAGTTTAAAGAAAGGGTATTCTCAATGGGGTGGTTACCTTCTGTCAAAAGTACTACTTTTAGTCATTGAAATGGATAGAATGAGCAAAAAAAAAGAAAATTACATGGACCCAGAAAATACTTTCATTTTTCCAACAGTTTTATTTTTCATTAATTTTTTAAAATGTCCGATTTTTCAAACAAGGCGTGGTCTTTATGACGTCAGAAATGATGCAATTTGGCGCATCTTTCTACTACGTTTTCACGTTATGATAATCAAGCAGCGAATTAAATTTGCGCTCAACGTTTGCTATCAACCATATCGTTGCCAATGCACGTGAATAAAGATGGAAATTAAATGTTTTGTTCTGTGAATGGCAACATTGAATGGCATTTCATCATTTGTGATGTCACGCGACAGAAGTGTAAACAATGAAAGCGTAACGATTTAAGTAATTTTAAAAAAAATATTAAACTTTGTCAAATTATTTTTTAAATGGTCAGATCCTATGTTTTTAAGCATGCTCTTTCAGAAAAAAAAAATTTACTTTTTAAATACTTTTAAAATAAAAATACTTTTAAAATTTTGGAAACGACCCCATTGTCATAAAAAACAGTGTTGTCTGTTTCACCACTTGCAGTGAAACAAGATTCTCAACTTAGCATCAACAAAACATAAATACCGCAACAGACTTGATGTTACACCTGATATAAAAATGCAGCCTTTATATATAAATCCTAATATTAAGTACGTTAGCATAAGTATAATATTCATTTCATTATAGTTTAAACTTTAAAATTTTGTTTGAACCAGTTATTAAAATACTTTAAGGAGGTACATGTTAATTTTTTATATTATGCTTTTGAAGACATTAATAATTATTTGGAGTTAGTTTCATTTTTATTGCAAGTAAGCATTTTAGAATGTTGCATTCAGACTATACAACTGAAGAAGAATCAGGGCTTCTACAAAAAAAGTGGACACTCAAAGGAGTTTTACACAACCAAGAAATAAGAAACGATGTCAGTCTCAGTTAGGTACACTGTTATTGCAATTATTAACCAAAACAAAATAGCTAACGACAAGGCCCGGTATCGTTTTCAAACATTAATAAAAGTCTTTTTCTTTTAAAGAGATTTTACCTTTTCGAAATAAACCATTCAAATGTAGAAACTATTTATATTTGGGGGCACGGCAGTGCCCCCGCCAAGTCGAGCGCGAAGCAAACACTGCCGTACCATCCTTTACTGGAACCATTTCGCCGCATTTTCAAGCCCCTATTTGAGAACCTTCTGATGAGACTAGAACGCAGAAATTTTCGTCATCCAGTAAGCTATAATCACATACTTAAAATCCGAAATTTCAAATCTGTAGGTCATTTAGTTAAGAAGTTAAGCGAAAGCAAATTTTCGCTTTTATGACACTCACTCACTCACTCATGATCATCAAAATAGAACTAGTACTTCCCATAAACTCAGAGAGGTGAAATTTGGTACAGAGTTAGGGTTTGATGGCCACATAAAGGAAAAACTATAAAAACTACGCTAATTGAAGATCTGGAGTGACCCTGATTAGAAAACACAAGAGCCCAACCAATCTATTAGAGATCGACATACAACCTTTACAAAAGATATTCAACTTGGCGGGCCGCTTCATTTGATGTCAAAAATCGAAAGCTGAAGTATCTGATGAAGAACCCTCAGGTGTATTAGAGATATGGTAATGCCCCCTTCTACTATTGGTACATAAAAAAATCGACTGTCATTGCAAAAGTCCAGCGTAGTGGGACACCATCTTCTAACTTAATCTAGCCTAACTTTAGTCTACTCGAACATTACACAAATTAAATGTTTCTACAAAAAGAAGTGAAATCCCACCAAAAACATTCTGTAAAAAACTAGCCAAGTCTCGATGGAGCTGCTTGTTTATCTCTAAAAAGTAGTGAAATCTAGACAAAGTCATGACAAGTCTAAGGTTCCTTACTGCGATTTCTTAATTATTATAGTTAATGTTGTGTGACTTGGCCGTTAAAGATTACACAAGGGTACAAAACCAGGTGCTCCATGACACCATTGCACCAATCTTTCGCCAGAACCACTACCCATTGACGATGGAAAATTGCCACTTGGAAAACGTGTAAACAAAATTGACCTGTACCCACTAAGGTATAAAGAATGTCTAACGGCCAAGTCACACAACATTAACTATAATAATAAAGAAATCGCAGTAAGGAACCTTAGACTTGTCATGACTTTGTCTAGATTTCACTACTTTTTAGAGATAAACAAGCAGCTCCATCGAGACTTGGCTAGTTTTTTACAGAATGTTTTTGGTGGGATTAATATTCACGTTTATTACTAATTAAAAAATATAATTTGTATTTTAGCTATAGATTTTGCTAATATTAAAAATGCTTGATAAAAGTATTTTTTAGGAAAAAAAGAAAATAATTAAAAAAAATAATAATTAAATTAATTTGAATTTTGACATTTTAAATTCAAATTATGTATTTTGCAATCATAAGTTGCAACAGGGCCCTACTCATTGGAGTTATTGTTTCTAGAAACGGCTCCTGTCCCCCCAAGCTTTCCATCCTCCTGGGCGGTTACGTGTGTATAGTTGTGTGTGTGTGCGTAGGTGCGCGTATATGCATGTGTATGCTTGTGTGTGTGTGCGTGAACCTGTGTGTATGCATGTAGGAATACACACAGGTTTACGCACGCGTGTGTATATATGAGTGTGTATGTGTGTGAGCATGTGTGTGTACAGAGCATGGACGCCTCCGACCAGAAAAAGCGGATTCCAACGCGCATGCAGAGGCCGGTGAGCGGTGGTGCTGCAGAGGCCCCTGGTCCAAGCTGAAAAGAGAACCACAACGCCAAGGACGGTCAAGTGAAAGAATAAGCAATCATGATTGCTCAAAAAAAAAAAAAGTAAAAAAAAACGAACGATTCCCCCCCCCCCAATAATATGATTGTATTATCAATTGCACACGTGTTTAATAATATTCTGCTGAAATTCTAATGTAAAAGGATATCAGGTTTACTGAGCTATATTACACACGAGAATGCCATCAGCCAACGGAGTTATATTAGAGTATGCGGTCCCCGGCGTGCGAACACATCTTCTCTCCCGGAGACTGCTAAATTTACAACTCGAGCCCTGTTTATGTGCACTAAATATGACTAAAATGTGCAACACAGACTAAAATTATGTGCGCAAACAATAATTTGTTAACTTAAGTAAAGGAAAATTGCTTCATCAGAATAAAAGTTTGATTGGCTATTCAGTTTTTGTAATTAAAGCAATAAGTATGTGTCAAAACAATATCACAAAACGTCCCTCAAGGTTCTCTAAAATTTGACTCTCTTTTGCTGTTTTGTTAATATCATTTCAAAGAATGAAACTACCTTTTCAACTTCAACAAGTTCTACTGTGCAGTATGCAAATTGTTAATGTTGTTCCGTGTTCTGAACTACCACTTGGAAGACTCACTCGCTTACAGTTAAGAAAGTTAATGATCTTTTCTTTCCTTCTCTTTTTTTTTACCATCAACGCATGCTGCATATGGGCATAACTCGATAATTTGGGAGAACGCCAAGCTTAGTAGCTTTATTAAAAGGGACCAACAAGTAAATAAATTAAAATCTATAGCTACAGACAGATTCACCATGCTTTACCGCTTTATTAGAATGCACCACTAATTAAATAATACTTAAATGTATAGCTGTGGTAAGATCTACTAAGCTTAATTACTTAAATAAAATAGAATGATTATAAATTCGTAGCTATAGAAATATTGACCACGCTGTATCGCTTTTTTTTTAAAATAGATTACTAAGTAAATAACATTTAAATTTATAGCAATGAAAAGATTCTCCAAACTTTATTGCTTTATCCCAAGCAAAGGAATAATTCAATAACAAAAATGAATTTCAAAAATTAGAAAATACTTTAATATCAAACAAAACACGAAAAAAAATTTTGGAAAAAAAAAATCAATTCACAAATTTAGATTTTTTTTTTTTTTTTTTTTGGCGTTTACGCGTTAAACGTGATTAAAAGTTATGTTCAATTACTAGTACAATGACAGTGTATGACCAAATGACACACATTTCTCTCAAAAAAAAAGACGAAAAGTTGGGAACGAGGAAACAATATCGATAAATATAACGACAAATCAATTGTTTCGGACCAATTTATCGCCACACATATAACTCCCAGCTGCTGAAAACAACCGCAAAATTTTGACAACCAACGTGACAATTTTTTCATTCGCTATCCCGCATGAATCTGAAATATTACGTTGGCGCTTTAATAATGATACTCCGCTATATATAAGTAGTAGAGGCGCTTTTAGGTACATGGCGTACACTGACCCCTGCACTAATCAGTTTCCAAAACAGGCCAACCGACAATTTCTCCTCAAATATTTTTTTTTCTTTTGTTCCTTTCTAAAAACTATGCACTTTGGTAATGAATGAAATATTGAGAGTCTAAACGCGGAAACGGATTAAATCTGCTGTGGAAGCGATCGATTATACATTGAAATCGTTCGAATATTGGTTCCGACAGGGAGCAGGTGACTTCTGACTTCTGTTTTCCCTTGTCTGAACATGACTACGCCTGATCAGTTCACAAGTTGAGGATTGTTTGGTTTATTAAGGAATGGTAGTTGATAAAGCAGGTACCTTATGTTAGAGCGTCGCATCAAAAGGTAAAACCATAATGTAAGTTTTTGATTTTTACTAATTGTTAGAGATAGATGACTGCAAAATAAGAAATAACGAAGTTTAATTGCACGAAAATTGCAGATTATTTCTTGCACGTGTTTCGGGGTTACAAGGAACCCCTTTTTCAAAGCAAAATAAGTAAGCTTATGAATGAAAAGATAACCGACAAAAGCTTTTATGCGATGTCTTTTCATCCATAAGTAAACTTATTTTGCATCAAAAAAGGGGTTCCTTGCAACTCCAAAACACTTTTAAGCCGTAATCTGCAACTTTTGTGAAATAAAACGTTGCTGTTTCTTATTTTTCTTTTCAAGCACAAAGGTTTACGGATTCAAGTTTACGGATAAATGTTTTACTTTATTTGGAATTTCATCTATTATGATAGTTTAACTATACGACTATGTATCAGTAGCTAGTATTTTTTTTAATTTACAAAAACTTCTTCGTGTAAAGGCATTAAAAATTTTGAGATTTAAAGCCACATTTCTTCTGGCTATGAATAAAAATTTCGATCTAAAATCAAATCAATAACTGGAGAATATGAGAAGAGTATGCACATGAAATGGAAATAAACAAAATATTACTTTTCGTTTTTTGGAGTTAAAAAAAAAATTGAAAAATAATCATTATTTATTTGCTTAAAAATTGCTTTTCTCCCCTATATTATTTAATGGAGTCGAAAATAATTGCAAATAATATACAAATTCTAATGAAACAAATGTGTAACGTAATGTAGTACATTTAATCATCTAATAATACCTCATACTTGATTTTTTTTTAACTGTGATAAATCTTCATAGTATTTTACTGTGTTCATAAAGCTAAAAATGTCCAAGGTTGAGATAATTTTTAGAGTTTTGTTATATTTGGTTTATAAATGAATACGACATAGAAATTATAAGAAGAAACAAATAAAGACATTTTATTTTCTTTAAAAAAAGGAATGGTGGGGAAAAGAATTCTTCCTACTTAAATATCAATACAGCTCTAAAAAAATCTCGTGTTTCTTTTGAATCAACACAAATTTTTGAAAAATTTCAACTATTCCACACTGATCGTTTAATATTATATTTTATTTTTTTAAGGAAGTTTCCTTATCTTAATTTTAATTTGTTTTTGAAGAAACTACTGGTTCTTTTCTTTCGCTTTGTAAGGAAAACAATGTAATTTTTAAATCGAAAATTTTAATTTTTATCGGTCTTATAAACCGGGTCTAAAACGGGTCTTATGCATTAAAAAAGTTTCACTAACTGTTTTGCAAAAAATGATTTTGTCTTCTTCCCAATATTGTTTGAAGAAAAAAAAAGCAAAAATGATTTTTGTTAAAATTCTAAAACCAGAGGCTTTGAAATGATGTTAATTAATTTAAAGACATTTTGTGCCACGAAATAAATATGACGGTTAACTAAGCAATAATACAAAGTGCACAGAAGGGACTTTATGTCTAAACATTGGTAGCTAGCACGATTCGTTTTACTCAAATATTCATGGTTAGCTTGAACCATGACTTGTTGGGATATAGTTCTAGGTAGGCATAGGGCCAAAAAGAAAAGCAAAGTCAATGTTGAAAGTAAACCAAAGATTTTTTGGTCTACTTTTTTACGCTAACTAATGTGACATGGATTACTACAATTCTCTTTTAATTGTTGACGATAGTATGAGAAGCATCTTTGGTTCTTCTTGAACTAATGGAATAATCCTTAATGTTGGAATAATCCTTAATGTCCATAACCATGAGCTTAATGGATGCCAATTGCATAAATTAATCAAACTTCAAGCAAAAGAAAGGGATTTTAGGGTTGACGTATGTATCTAAGTGTCTATCTGTGTCATTGCAATTCCTAAAGGGATGAAACTATTTTGCGATTTTTATAAATCGAGTAAATACATGTAAAGTACAGTGAACAGCGAAGAAACACAAGTAACTAAACTTAAAATTTTTAACCCTCCCCCTCCCCTCCGAGTGGGTCGTAAATGTAGAATCAAGAGGGACAAGTAACTAAAATTAAAAATTTTAAAACCCCCGACTGGGACGCAAATGTAGAATCAAGATTGAAAATTGAAAATTCTCTTAAAAGCCTTATATTATTTAAAAAAAATTACAAGTATTTTATGTGTTAGCAAATAGAAACGGGCAACATATAAAAATTTTAAATCATTGCTTTTAATTTCCTTGTCGGCTAACAATGAATTCTGTTATCAATCGCGTGAATAAAGGCTTAACCGTTATTAAAATCTGCTTTAAAAAAACGTTATAATTCGAATTCTATAAAACATGGAAGTCCCAAACACATTCTATCAGACGCGGAAAAAAATTCTCTTTATTTTGATGTTAAATTTAAAAAAAAAAGTATGTTTTCACTGCAAAAATTGCAAACAAACCTTTTAAAGGTTTTTAATTAATATCTTCTTTAATTAATATCATCCAAAGATTCAACCTAGCTAAGAACACTCTCGATCAACTCCCCTTTCGAACAAAGTTAATTTTTTTCAAAATCGGTCCATCCGTTCAGGCACTTGAGTGCCACAGACAGACACACACATACACAGACACGTCAAACTTATTACCCTCTTCCTTTGTGTGTCGGGGGTTAAAAATAAGATCAGGCAGTTTTGAAAATACTCTTCTGTAATAATAGTTACAGATGATGCAATGGACGTTTTCCTGTTGAACGTCCATTGATGATGCGTTCAACAGGAAAGATGCAACATGTGGTAGATGCAATGACATTTTTGCCTGTTGATAGCAAACTGCTTGTTGATAACGCTTTATCATTTTTTACGCTATCTGATTACAATAAAATCACTATCTAGCAAATTGTTGCTATCTAACATAGAAAAACGGGGATTTGCCCTTGTTGTTCAACATGGCAATATTTGGCGCACTCATTTTATTGTTTCCAAGATATATTTACAACAATATATAAATTGCAAATTTTTGCATCTGAAAGTTTTGTTTTGCTTTTAAATGGCTGATTAAAGTGATGAAGAATAACAACATGAAATAGTGTAGGTTCCAAGACTTGCTTTAAAAATATTTAAGAAATCGCTGTTGATTTACGGAAATGCATGAATAAAAGCTTTGAGGAATGTCTTGTTTTCCGTTCTTTTCAAGTTCGTTCGTTGTTCGTCTTCTGCTGATTAAACAGCAATAAAAAATGCAAATAGTAGTTAAAAAAAAAAAAGCGCGAAACTTGCGTGTTGGCAGAAAGCGGGAAAGCATGCTAAGAGAAAAATAAGATTGTTTTCAACAACGGCTACCTTTTTTAACGTGACAATAAATCATCTGTAATCGATTGACAAACGTCCATTGCCTAACTGAAGGTAAAAAAAAATCTCTCGGGACTTGGTAATACTTACGGTTTGTACTTTCAGACCCAGTAACAACAGTAGTTTGAGGTTTATCTGTCAAGCGTATCTTACAAAAATGGTCATTCACTCGTGGCCATAACAGACAGGCCCACAGATTCACCTTTTCCCCATATCAAAAAACCTCATATGTATTTCGATATTTATGAAATTATTTTTTCTACTTTTGGCTTTATTTATTTATTTACGTATTTATTTTATTTATTTTATTTTATTTCTTTTGCGTCTTTTTTGAGTTGCATTAAGCTTCCTTTCATGCTTTTGTTCTTCTTTCCTTTTATTTTACAGGAAAATAGGCAAAAAGGGGCTTCTTTAGAAGCTCAAAACCAGGGCTGCGGAGTAAGAAGAAAAACAATCGACTCCGACTCCTGGATTTTTAAACTTCCGACTCCGACTCCAAATCCGGATTTTTTTAAATTTTTTTATTTATTTAGTTATTTTTCCAACCCTCCCCTCACAGGAAAGGGGAAAAACCCCTAAACAGAGATTGAAATATTAACTCTTTTTTGTGAAATTTTCGCGTTGTATTTAATTGTAAACCTAACATGTATACAACGTTAGAAATTAAATTTGGAAATCAAATTATCCAATATTTGCGATTTCTAAAGCGAGAATACTTAAAAATCCCATTAAAAAATGAATAAATTAATTTGCTTCCTTTCAATGTTTAACAAATAGATGTTGTTCAAATCCTGTGCTTTCAATTTTTGAAAGCTGTAACTGGAGAGATTTTTTTTTTTTTTTTTTTTTTTGCAGAGTCAAAAAACTTTTTTGAGAGGGGCGGTCCTCCCCCTCCTCCCGGGTGACACCCATTTGGTGGGTAACTCCTCAATTTAATTTCAGAGTTTATAAAAACTGAAATGCTTTAATTCTGAAAATTTCCCCAATAATAAACCTTAAATTTCATCTTAAAAATTTCAACAAAAATATTGCACTATATTGCGGGGAGAGGTTGGGTAAATGTACGTCTGGAGCAAATTTTACCCAAAATGCGACAGTATACAGCTTTGTACGAATAGCTTTTACTATACCTACATTTTTTGGCTATACTTAGAAAATGTTAGGCAACAAAACTGTTTTCTGACAGCTGCTATCTGTGAAATCAAGTAAAAAAGTAAGCAAAATAGGAGTCGGCGTAGGGAGCTGTTACAGAAAGCTCGATAAACAATCAAGCCAGCTGGTTGCCACATCGACAATTATTTTCCTTAGAGTAGGCCTTTATACGCGTGATTAAATTAACTGGTAGTCAGTTTTTGAAAAAATGCAAGGAGAATCAGTGAAAATTAAAGAAAAAAAAAGAAACTCGGAGTCGGAGTCTGCATGTTTTCGAACGACTCCTCATCCTCCTCCTTAATCCCAAAATCTGTCCGACTCCAATTCTTCGATTCCAACTCCGACTCCACAGCCCTGCTCAAAACGCGCTTACAGAATGAAAAACTTTACTTAGACGTGTTTTTTTGCTTGTTGGTGATCGTATCGGGCCTTTTTTTTTTAAACTTTAAAACGAATTTTTCTTTTCTTTCCCCCTTTTTTTCGTTCCATTTTTGCTGCATTTTTGATCACTGGTTCCGATTTCATCTGCTGTTTTACATCTATGGTCATTTTTAGTTAGATTTTTTTCATCATTAGGGTCATAATATTTTGCGCAACATTCATATCGATCATTCAGGTGTACAACTCAAAGCGTTTTTTAAAAATTTTATTTTGTTCATACATTTAATCTTTAAGCGAAATTTTCAGAAAGTTTTTGTTTCGAAAAAAAAAAAAAAAAATATTATAAAATATATTTTTTCCTAACAGTAACTATAAAGTAGTGGAGGGTGACCCAAAGCGGGTAGGCCTTCGTATGACCCCCCCCCCCCATGGTGTGTAAGCGGCGATGCATACATACGTCGTTTTTACATGAACACCCCCGAGTTTTAATCAGTCCCAGCGAAGCAGCTGTGAAGCGGCATAGCGCAACCAGGCTTCAAAAGAAAAGAAGAAAATGATACATTTCTAAAACTAAATAAAGTTTTGTAATTTTTGATTAGTCGAATACCAGCTTATTTTTTTTAATGTCAATAATATTATGTTATTCTGACACCATCCACCTACAAACTACGATAGTCATTTCGTTTGTTTCTTTTTTACATTTAAGGTTATAATTATTGAAAGAAAAAACGTGTCTTCGGACAAAGCGGGTTTAGGATTTAATCATATATTTATTTATTATTTCTTGACTTGTGTACTGACTTAGATTTTCTATTTCAATTGGGTAAGTAAAACTTCAAAAAGTTATTTTTTAGGATGGCAATTAATTAGTCTAATTATTTAATCAGTTATTTCTTTGTGTTTTATAAACAAATGTGCTGACTTTAAATTGGATAAGTACAATTTTATTATTATTATCTTTTTTATAATGGCAGATAGCTAGTCAATTATTTTAATCATTTATAACTTCATATCTGATTGGCAAATGTACCAAATCTCAATTAGTTAAGCTTACCCGCTTTCGGCTCCTTGGTAGGGCAAAGCGGATTTTTCAAATGTTTGTAAATTTTGGCACTAAATATGTATTAAGTTTGAAATAATACAAAAATGAATTTTTGTTTTGAAGTTCAAGAACCCTGTTAGGAAATAAAACCGGAATTATTGCGATAAAATCCAAAAACTACCATTTTCGAGCGTTTTCAAAAACCCACCCGCTTTGTGCCACCCTCCCCTACATCTGTGTTGTGCCTTGTTGCTATCGATTCGAAACAAAACATTACTTGCAAATTCTTTAAAAATAGAGTATATGTGTCAAAATAATTCTTCTTGGATAACTCACTTTTATAAATTTATTTTCTTGAATTATCTTCAAACGACAATTTAACACAAGATATCCAACCATTTATAATTTTCAAAAATGATAATTAATAAAGTAAAAAAGAATAAAATCATGCTTAATTGGCGTAAATTACTTAACTTAAACTAGCTTTCTCACTTAAATTTGCTGAAATATTTGATTATCGTTTTTCATAGCATAGAATGAGTTTCTGTAATCTCTAACATGTTACGCAATTGTAGTCGCTTGCATGTTACATAATCCGACAGAATTGCTATTTATTTATTTAACATTATCGTTGTCTTTCATGTATTCATTATTCTGCCGAGAAGAGGGGGGAAGTTACAGCTTGCGTTCTTGTTTTGAATCGCTCCTATAAACCTTTTGATAAAGTAAGATGTAGGTTGTCCTTTTCAGAGGCAAAAATCGATATCGTCAACAATGAGTACGGCATCAGTAAATGCTATTTTCTTCATAAAAACGAGTGATGTTTGCTAGGTACCTATCAGGTAATCAATACAAAATCGTTCGATTAGGAAATTTATCGCTTATGGCTGGCTAATGTCAGCCATAAATAGGACAGCCTTTGGGGTTGTTTAAATATTTATTTGTTACTATCTTCATAGCGTTAGTGTAATGAAAACTTACAAACATTCAAGATTGAGAAACAGATATTTAGTAAATAACCGGGCATAATTTATTATGCTCGCAAGATATCTAGCCTCAAAAAAAAAAAAAAAAAAAATAAATAAAATATATATATATATATATATATATATATATATATATATATATATATATATATATATATATATATATATATATATATATATATATATATATATATATATATATATATATATAAAATATAAATAAATAAATAAATAAAAAGGAGGCAATATCTTTATGTTTTGATAATAATTTAAAATTAATTCTGGTTGGACAAAAGATTACAGAAGCAAAAAGTATTCAGCAATGTTAATTATTTTAAAGCATTTACAACTTTTAAAATCAGTGTTTATTTATCATAATTTAGATTTTTTTTGTGGGACTTCTATAGTATAAACAACAGACTATAGCACTGTTGTTTAGACAAGCAAATCTAACCTACCAGCATTGTGAAGGCTACGCGGATCCTAATCACAGCTGTACAAAGCTGCCGGGTTATGTTTGCCCCAGTATGCACCAACATTGATGGTGCTTAGACGGCATATTTTATCTAATCTTTCTTTTTTTTTTACTTTGTGTATCTTCGTACATTCAATGGCGGCTAGGCTTGTGGGAAATGTGTGACAACATCATCATCTAAGAATTAGGGGCTGCCTGTGCTATTGTATACAAGGGACCCAAAAGCTCATACTGATACGTAATGATAAGGAAATACGAAAATAAGAACTTACTTCATGTCTAAAATCTTCCCGATTCTTCACAACAAATATTCGTCTACGAGAAACAACCGCCTCGGCGTCGCAGCACAAGCACTTTGAATGGGGTAGTTTCCAAAAATTTAAAAGTATTTTTTTCTGAAAGAGCATGTTTAAAAATGTAGGATCTGACCATTTTTTAAATAATTTGCTTAAGTTTAATATTTAAAAAAAAAGTACTTAAATCGTTGGGCTTTCATTGTTTAAATTTCTGCCGATGACATCACAAATGATGAAATGTCATTCAGTGTGGCCATTCACAGAGCAAAATATTTAATTCGCACCTTTACTCACGTCTATTGGAAACCATATGGTTGATAGCAAGCGTAGAGTGCAATGTTTAATTCGCTTCTTGATTATAAGAACGAGGAAACGCTGTAGAAAGATGCGCCCAAATGCATCATTTGTGACGTCATCAAGACCACGCTTTGTTTGAAAAATCGGACATTTGAAAAAATTAATTAAAAAATAACTGTTGGAAAAATGAAAGTATTTTCTAGACCTATGTAATTATTTTTGCTTATTCTATCAATTTCAGTGACTAAAAGTAGTACTTTTGACTGAAAGAAACAACTCCATTCTGCTTCAGTTTTTAAAGCAGTTTTGACGGAGGATGGGACTTTACACAAACTATGGTGGAAGGTTCCCCTAACAGTTTAAATTTTTAAAATAAGGTTACGACTTACTCCAGAATTCATGTAAGGTTACACGCATTAATTATGGTAACCTTACACAATTTTTGGACGATTCAGCTTTGATTATATTCTCTATTTAACTATAATTTTTCCATATTTTTCTTTTTCAAATGTCAAAAACCCCCACCCTTTCAAAATACTCAAGGTTCATGCTTTGAAAGCTAGTAACAATATCGTTATTTTAATACGTGAATGTTAATAGCTGTCCCACTGGTTTTTTAGTACTAATTCTAAAAGGAGGAGAAAATTTACTGAGCCCTTGTTGTGCACAAAAATTCAATTCTAATAGGTTTTTTTTTTCTTTTTTACAATTTAAAGCGAAAGTTTTGCACTAATTTCCTGATTCGGGGTCACATCTTCTAGTTTTCTTTATAAAATGCTCTGAGTGTTCATACTAAACGAAAGGTCTTCTTTTTCTTTTACATAACATGAACTATGTTCGAATTGAACTTACAAAGTTGATTATAACTAGATTTTCAAAAAAAAAAAAAAAAAAAGCGTGACAATTGATCATAACAAGATTAAAAAAAAAAAAAGCTCATTGGCATTTTTTGTCTGTTACCATTTCGAGATTTTTTTTCCTTTGCTCTTTCATTAATTAATTAATTTATTTATTTTATTTTTTTGAGATGTCTTTCTCGACCTACGGTTTTCCTGTTGCTTTTCACTTCTAACTCCGATTCTTTTGATATATTTTTGGTGCATTTAGACCATTGGTTCCAAGTTTCGACAGTTTTAACTCATATCTCTTGTCATATCATGAAATTTGGTGCACACTGATTTTTTTTTCAATTCAAATTTTTTTTTTCACGTTTGTCGTCTTTTTACAATATTTTCTAATTCATTACCTAGGTTAGAGGTACTAAATATCCTCACATGCATAAAATTGACATTGGTTGCAGAAGTTTATCCGTAGAATAAATTCTACCAGCGATTACAACTGTTGATGTAAATGTTGGGATTATACGTAAAACCCTACCTTTTGTCTAAGTTAAAAGAAAATGTATTCCCTGTGTTATGTTTCCAATAAAACCACTAACGGATCAGATTGGAAGGCAAACATCAAACACAATTGTTCGAATTTTGACCGCAATTAAAACTTCCAGCACCCTATTGGTCCACAAGGAAATTTTAAATTTGGAGTTTAGTATATTGAATGGGTGGCGGGAGAAACGTTGAATGTTGAACACAACTACTTTTCACTACAGATGAGAAACGAATCTGCTTAGGGCAATATACTGAACCAGGCCACGCAGAGTAACATACAACATTTTCCCATTCAAGTACCAACTTACTTCCTATTGCAAGGAAGACCCGAAACAAGTTTGCAACATACAACGCTCTTCCATAAATTATGAATACTTTATTTACAAGGCCAATGCCAACAAGCGCGTTTTCTAATCGTGTAAACGAACTAAAAACACAGTTAATTGGACACAGTTCTCTGGCCTAATTTCTCGTTTCTTCCACTGAAAAAAAAAACTTGTTAAAAACCTACATACAACGTTTTTCCAGTCACCCATTCAATTAAATATCAATTTTCTTGCATTTTACACACATTGTTGTTGATCCTTCCTGTTAGTTAGTAAGAATAACTTCCAAGATCACCTAAAGACCTACTGTTGATTTTGTCTTATCGCAAATGGTTTAAGTGTTGAAAGTATTTTAATTTGAATAAGAAGATATCTAAAAAGCAAATGCTCATAGTTTGAACGCTAGCATAAATTTTGTAACAGAAAATCACCTACAGGATAAGAGCTCCAGTAGTCGGAAATTTAAGAGGGTGATAGTTGATTTTTGTTTACCTATAAATTTGAGCAATTAACACAACAACAAAAACATTGTAAGACGTTGGGTATACCTTTATGATAATGAATCACTAAATTGTTTCAGAAACAAAAGCATTTTTATTTTATAAACTAACCTATTGTTAATACGAGAAAATGCTCCAGTAATCTGCCATAGAAATCCAGTGCTCTGCCATGTATGAGCCCAGTAGTCGGTCGTTTTATTTTCGTTACTCTTATGGGGTATGAGTGAATAGATTTAAACAAAATTTAATGCGAAACTTACAGTACAGCATTGTACTTACAAAATTAATTACTCCAATAATTATGAAATAATTCTGCATTCTTGATGTTTTCGTAACATTTATGTTCATATTATTCTTCAAACTGCAACCGGTTTGGATATGCATCACATGCCATGTATTTTTATTATTTACCTTCTACATCACTTACTAAAGTGGTATAGTATACTTCGAAAATAGAAGCTGAAGAATGGAAAAGACCCGGTTTAAACCGGGTTTTTTAAGAAAGGAATATTGAAAACTGAGTTCTTGGATTCCCCCCCCCCTCCCTGGTGCAAAAAGGTTTATGTATTAACTGTGCATGCTAAGATAAAGACTGAATAAAAGAGTTAATAGAACTTATGATTGATAAAGAGTGAATTATCGATCGATATGATTAACATTTGACTAGTCCATGTTCATTAGAACGAAATTTCAACATACGAAACATTAAACTAAAATTGTAGTTTCGAAAACAGTTTCACCTCAAAACAAAGCAAGTAAAAATCTATTCGAAAAGCACTTAAAAGATTGGCAATCATAGGTACATCTAACACAAAATTTATCATAAAAAAGGTACTTTTGTTGTGAACGAACTGAAGTAAGACGAATTATTGGGAGGTCCGTATTTTCAAAGTTTTTCTGGGGGGAGGGGGGACAAAGGGCATGAATTCAATGCATTTTTTGGAGAAAAGCATCAAAATACAAGAAAAAATGCATAGCTTAAAAAAGTTTTAAAAATTCAGAGGGTCCATTGCCCCCCTTCCCTAATTGCCCAAATGACGGGTCTGTATGCGGGTAAATTGAAATTGAGAAAAGGGGATGTTATGAAAATAATCTTACTGCTTTCAACAAGAACATTAGTAAGCAATGAATAAACTAAAATGGAATGGGTAGCAGCGTAATTCAACTTTGAAACCGTATGATTTTGAAATAAATTTGGCATACTTTTAAACAAGAAATAAATTTTGATTTCCTTGTGAAAAAAATCCAATGAATTCAATATTTGATTAGTAGCAGTAATAAGAAGTGGTAACAACATTTAGAATAATTAGTTTAGATAAAATACAGGTTTTGTGAACTTTTGGTGAAGCAAATAGTTTAGAGTCAGTCCATGTCAAGTGACCTAGAGGTCCCCACTCGACCATCTCCATTAAATACAAACGTTTTTACAATGGAATCACGCAGTACGAGCTTTTAAATTATTTTTGTTCAGATTTTATGACAACCTAAAATCCAGGAAAAATTTTCCCATCGCGCTTTGTCACAAGTTCAAGCGCATGCTACACAAAATCTAACGAGCTCAAATTTACAAAAATACTTGAAGACACTAACGGTCAAACATATTTTGAGCGCCTAAAATTTCAGGCTTCCAGTGTAATAAAATTTCCTGTAAACTTGGTGTAAACATGGCAATTAGGCACAAAAAGCTAATCCGCCATCTTGGATCACATTTTTCGAAGATCCTAGATCCTCAGGATTTGGATCTAGGAAGCTGACAATTTGCATAGGTTAGTTTCAAAGGTATCTCTACGCCTCTATAAAATTTTATCCAAATCGGAGATGGTCGAGTGGGGACGATTTGAAAAATTAGGTCAGTTGACGTGGAATGATTCATTAGCAAAATGAGCAATAGAAAGAATAATCGCAAGTCTAACGCTCATTGAAATAATTTGAGCTAACGTATATATTGAAGTATTACGTCTTAATTCCTTACAATAGGAACGTTTATTTATTGCCGATTACATACTAATTACAATCAGATCATTTATTTTACTAATTTCATCAACGTATCATGATTTGATTTAAAAAAAAAAAAAAAACCTCGATGATTTACCGTTTGGTAATGACAAGTTGAGTATTAGAATTTATATTCTAAAGGCAACGACGGAATGAATTTACAGCTGTTTTCAACCCTGTTTTTGAGAAATCTAGACTAAAATAAACATTTGAAGCAGTAAAATGATGAAACGACTATTTTTGTCGAAAAAACTGAAGAATCAAAATCTGAACATTTTCTTTGGAAGAAATAATGTTAGAAAGGGATTTTTTATTTAAAACAGCTAAATTGTCGCTGTGTCAATTCTTTATTTTATTTACTATTTGATGAATATTAGAAAAACCATATTCAGTACGTAGTCGATTAGTGAGTATATCAACCAAACAGTAGAGCACCAGTGGTCAATCGGCCATGGCTGGCTATTGGAAATGCATAAGAATTCAGTATTCAGTGGTTGGCCACCCTCTAAAAATAATTGAGTCTAAGAAGGAGTTTATTTTTTCATTGAAACGTTAGGTTATACCAAGGCTTCACTTGATACGTGTTTCTATCTATGTGTGTTTGTTTATAAGACGCGTATCCAGTGAAGCCTTGGTTATACAATCCATTAAAATAAAAGTAAAAGCAAATTTACAGCAGAACGAAAAAAAGAAGGGTACTTAATATTTAAAGATGATGTGTCTTAACAAAAAAATAAGCAGAATCCTAAACTAGGATGATCTGCACACATCTTTACTTATAATAAAGCTGAAAGTCTGTGTATTTGGATTTCTGGATCTCTGGACGTCTGGATCTCTGAATGTCTGTTACGCGCCTAGCGCCCAAACCGTTCTGCCGATTTTCATGAAATTCGGCTCAGAATTAGTTCGTAGCATAGGCGTGAGCACCTCGAGCGATTTTTTGAAAACTCGATTCTGTTCTTTTTCTGATCCAATTTTATGAACATTTTACCCAGCAAATCATCATAACGTGGAAGAGTAAATTACGAAATTATAACGTGGAACCGTAACATGGGCGAGCAAATGAGCATAGCAAATTGGCGAGAAATTCATCATCCATTATTTGTAAATATACAGGCAGACCAAATAACCTTTTAATTTTTCTACTACGGGCAAAGCTGTGCGAGTACCGCTAGTTTAAAATAAAATGATTCATAACTACTTAATAAAAACTACCTACAACTTCACTGTTATTGGATGATAATTGGGGATAGATAAGTGAATGTAGGAATGTATCATATCCGATTTTCGGTGATAGTTATTCTATTTATAAGCAGTTTCATGTCCTTGTGACCAACTACTGGAGACTGGAGCACTTACTCTAGAATAATCTATAAAATTATGCACGAGTTTTACGGTACTCATTTTATTAAGTAATTGCAATTTTTAAATTGAAACTGGATCAATTTCGAAACATTGGTATTCAACGAATATTGTGCGCATTAAGGTCGAGCATAAATAAAAGACCAAGTATTTAACAGTGATTTTACGCAAACCGCTTAATATTACTGAAAACCTTTAAAAACGGGAATTTGAACCTCAATTAATTTCTAAAATAAATGCACGTAGTATGAACACCTATGAAGCTTTTCTCACAATATTTTTTTACAATTATCTTTTTATATTTTATGCGAAAGTTTTGTTTGTATCACATTTTACTAGGTAATGCAAACGCTGAGTGAGAGAGGATCAATTTTGATGCGCTTTGACGTATGCCTGAAGAATGTAACGGGGGTGGTCAAATTGTAAGTTTTATTACAATTTTTCAACAGCAAAAGATTGAAAAATTTAAGAGCACATATTGTATTTCTTGTTTTGGCATTATATTTTCTCAGGCACTTTAATCAGTACAAATTATATCTTTCGTGGTGAATATGATTTAGTGTTAAAATAACTAGGAATTATGCATTTTAAAGGAAGAGACTATCGCATCGCCTCTCGATCTCCAATAACCTGATAGAATGAGAAGCAACCTTTATCCAGCTAACTCCCACCCATTTAGGATTGTCTATAGGGGATTCCCATGCCAGAAATCGAGCCTGCGTCGTCTGAGAAAAAGACAGGACCACCGTCTTTCATTAGATCACATAGGAATTCAATCATGTTAGAAGACTTTTCATTATCTTACCCTGTTTTCTTCTTCAGATTACTATCCGGAGAATGGCGAGGGTTTTTTGCCCTCAACTCTGCAACTCTTGCAGTTAAAATTTAGGATTCCCAATACCGCGGAGAAAGAGGTTGGTTCTCCCCCGTTTTCGAAACAAATGAATGAAACATCTTTCATAAGAATAAGGAAGTCGATCCTCAAAAATCCCATTAAAAAGCAACGTTTGTCAAAGAAAAAATAATCAAATTTTTTTACTTACATGTGAAAAAGGCGTAAATAATTTAATGTAAAATTTCTAAAATTTGTACACCAAAAAAAAAAAAAAAAACAGAAAGCAAAAATTTTTTTGTCTGTTACGCGCATAGCACCTAGACCGTTTGGCCAATTTTCATGAGATTTGGCACAAAATTAGTTCGTAAAATAGGAGTGAGCACCTTGAAGTGATTTTTCAAAATTTCGATTTTGTTCTGTTTTTATTCCAATTTTAAGAACATTTTATCTAGAAAATTATCATAACGTGTGCGAGTAAATTACCATAACGTGGGAGAGCAAATTACAATAACAAGGGCGAGCAAAAGCGAATTGGCGAGAAACTCATCATCCATTATTTGTAAATATACAAGCGAACCAAATGACCTCTTAATTTTCTACTACAAGTAAAGTCGTGCGGTTACCATTAGTAAATTAATAAAACGAAAAAAGAAGAATCAATAAAGTTACGAGAAAGTTTATTGTCTGAAAAAAAAGGAAAATAAATTTATAGAATCATGGGATTCGCTATTTACCGACGGCGACACGAAAGATCCAAGGTGAATTCTCTCAATGGCAATTCATTCTCTGACTCGTTATCTACCAGTCATGATGACAACAAATTGAAAACCGTTAAGCCATAGTAAAGTAAAATCAATAAGCAATTCTGATTCCTCAATAAAATATCAAATATTGTGTGGAGAAGAGGGGGAGGGAGGGGGAGAATTCATTAAAATTCAAGCTTTAAGGCAGCCCGCCTTCCGATAATACACTAGTTTTAATGACAATTTCCAAAAGTAGTAAAACTGATTAATAACAGTTTTTGATTTTTCTTTTGAAAACCATTAAAATGTTATCTCTCTCCTTCCCACGCCAACTAAACAGAAACAGAGTATGGAAACAAACTATAATAGATACACGAGCATTTCAGTGTAGAAATTTTTAAAAATTATTTTATCTTATTTAAAATGCAATGCATTAAAAACTTTCTATATAAAAGAAACTACACATTATAACTATTAAATCTGAAAAGGGTTCTGTTATTGAGCAATCGCGATTGCTAATTGTTTTCACTTGACCGTCCTTGGCGTCCTTTTTCAACCCCACCGTCCTCTGCAGGCGCGGCTCCTCAGGTCCTGAGCAATCCGCTTCTCCTGGTCGGAGGCGTCCATGTCCTACCCACATGCATGCTCATACACATTCACACACACACACATGCACGCGCCTTTACACACATACACTACACGCACGCCAACGTGAATACACACAGGTTTACGCACACACACAAGCCTGCACATAATGCGCATATACAACTATGCACACGTAACCGCCCAAGAGGATGGGCAGGCTTGAAGGGACAGGAACCGTTTCTAGAAACAAGTGAGTGGGGTAGTAACCAATGAGTAGGGTCCTGTCGCAACTCATGATTGCGAAAAACATAATTTGAATTCAAAATTTCAGAATTCGAATTAATTTTATTTTATGTTAATTTTATTTCAGTCTCTACTTTAGCAACTATCTAGGTTAAAAAAAAAAAAAACTTTGAAAACACATTTTTTTCATTGCCACATTTCATAATTTTGTACAAAAATTATATTATTTATGACAACGTATTGTGAACAAATGTTAAATGAAGGAACGAATGCCATAATAAAAAAAATAATAGTAAAAAAACATTATGCATCGATTGAATTGCTTCTGAGCCTAGAACAGACTTAGTACTCTACTTTCCAACAGTTAAAAGCACTCTTTCTGAGTTCATGCAGGTCGGTCAAACTGTTTTCAAGCCGCGATAAACTTCCTCTAACTGTCTAGAAGTCTTTCATCTTCAAATAATTCGGTTTCTTGAGTGTTATTTTCGGATAAATTCTTTTGTGTGTGTGTATGTTTTTTTTGTGTTGTGTGTGTTATTATTATTTTTTCTTAATTTATAGCAAGTTGTTATTTCTTTCCGAGTCACGATACTTTTCCAATATTAACATCATTTTCTCTTGAACAGGAGAGGTTGTTGTTTCATTTTTATTATTAGCCCTTTGGTTTGAAATTTACGATAAACTTGACTAAATGTAATCTTGTTAGCTTCTCTTATTCGTTTTCGCGTTCTTTTCAAAATTCTTTGCAATTACAATTATGTAACTATCTGAAAATACGTTTCAAATGATTATTATTAATCTCTACGCAAATTTTCACGTCACTAAATATTATCTTGGTTCTAAATATTATCTTGCAATACTTCTAATATTGCAACGGTTCTAAATATAATGCAACTTCACAGCCTCACGCTATAGCTAGTGCCGCATAGACGGGTGAATACATATTTTGTCCTCAATTAGTTAAAGGACTAGTTTTCGGTTCAGAAGAAACAGGGTGGTTACTGGTTGAGATCATGGAATTACGCAACAATTATTTGGGAACCACTAGTACTCGGTGATTTTGTAAGAAGTAAGGCGACACTTACAGCACTATTTAGGGGAGGGTGGCCCAAAGCGAGTAGGCATTCGTAGGCCACCGGATGGTGTGCGAGATGCGATGCTAACTATGCCGTGTTTACCCGAACCACCCCCAAGTTTCAATCAGTCCCAATGAATCAGCAGTGAAGCGGCATGGCGTAACCAGGCTTAAAGTAAGAAAAATGATACATATCTAAAAAAAATAAGATATGTTACTTGCGATTAGTCAAAGACCAATTTTTTTTTAAAATATTAATAATATTAAGTTATTTTGACACCATCCACCTACAAACTACGATGGTCTTTTTGTTTGTTTCTTTTTTTTAAATTTAAGGTTAAAATGATTGAAATACAAAACGTATCTTAGGGGCAAAGCGGGTATAAGATTCAATCATATATTTCCTTATAATTTCTTGACACATGTGATGCTTTAGTTTTTTTATTTCAATAGGATAAGTATAACTTGAAAAAGTTATTTTTTATGATGGCAATTAGTTAGTCTATTAATTTAATTAGTTATTTTTTTATGATTTATAAACAAATGTGCTGACTTATATTTTCAATTTAAATTGGATAAATATAACTTTTTATTTTTTTTTATAATGTCAGTTAGCTAGTCAATTATTTTAATCATTTATAACTTCAAATTTGATTGGCAAATGTACCAAATCACAATTAGTTAAGCTTACCCGCTTTGGGCTCCTTGGTAGGGCAAAGCGGGTTTTCAAATGTTTGTAAATTTTGATAATAAATATGTATTGAGTTTGAAATAATACAAAAATCACTTTTTGTTTTGAAGTTCAAGAACCCTGCTAGGAAATAAAACCGAAATTATTGCGATAAAATCCAAAAACTACAACTTCTAAACGTTCTTCGTTAACCTATCCGCTTTGAGCCACCCTCCCCTACACTCTTACAGTAAGGGAATGTGGGGAAAAGTAAAATGTTTAAGATGACTGATTTTTTTCAAAATGAACAAATCGGAAATTTGTTTTGAAAATTACAGTACATAATGAAAGAACAGTGCATTTTATAATAAAACTTTCCTTGAAAACAGTGTTTTTTTAATTTTTGGTAATAAATTTGAGTCAAAAAAATTGAAAAAAAAAAAAAGGAAAATTTTTATCTCCCCCCCCCCTTTTTTTTTCCATGGGGCAAAGTGAAATAGTTTTTCTAATGAAATATTTTCTATTCGATTGTAAAAAACATATTTTTGATCAAAAGAATCAATAAATAAAAAGTTAAATGAATAAATGAAAAGATAATGAAACAATAAACAAATCAATTAATATATGAAGAGAAATAAATGAGCGAGTAAAAGAATGAATGAATAAGGAAATAAATGAATGAATGAATAAATAGGTGAATTACTAAATGAAGGAATGAAAATTAATCAATCAATAAATGAAATCGTAAGTGATTTATTTTAAATGATTAAGGGAGTAAATGAAACAAACTATTCCACTTTTCCCCGTATGTACTTGACTAATTGTAAAATTTATTTAAAATACAAATGATCTCAATATTAACTAAATTTTTTTCTGCATTAAATATTAGGAAGTCTCAATTAATATTTAAAATGTTAATAATAAGAACTTTATTTTATAGCAACAAAAATAATTTTTGTCTCACAACAAAATATTACAATATGAGTATCCATTTTTTAAAATTGCCTGTATTACCAAATGATTTAATCTTTGGCGGTATTTTTTTCCTAACTGGAACAGACTACATATGGTACTATATAGTTAAAATAATACCAGATAGACGGAGCTAAAAGCAGAGTAAATATTTTACCATTTCACTTTGCCCCATAATCCCCTACTATAGTACTATAACACTTAGTAAAAAGCAGTTTTTTAAGAAAAATCATTTTATGAACAGAGCTTCTGAAATTGTGTTTTCCTTTTTGCTTAGAAATTTGTTTTATTTTGAGATACCAGTTGTACAATTTGTTCTCATAAATCTTAAAATATATTTTCTACACCAAAAAAAAAAAAAAAAAAAAAGATTTAGTTAGGTTTATTTCGTCGCCGAGAAGAAGAAAATGTTTTGAAACAAAAAATGGTTACTATGGCTACGAAGAACAAAAGACGGTTTTTGGTATTGAAAATTCAACTTTCTGAACTTCTTTTCATAACCAGTGCTTTCATACTCAAGCAAGCAAATTTAGAAAACAGAAATTAATAGGTTCTGCTACGGGAATTCCTGGGAAAATATTTTTAAATGGCCCATTGAAGTATTGAGGATGAGGTACTGAAATATTAATTGCTTTATGACATGCAAAGAAGGATCAATATCACATATAAATTGAAATGTAGCTGTGAGTGTGGAAATACCAAACGCGATTAAATATTTCATGATAATCATGTAGTGAAAATGATCAACGTTTTAAAAATTTTGTTTTCACTGTTCTTTTTTTTTTTTTACAATATGTCACTTTCTTTTATTTTTCTTTAACGTGTCTCAACTATCTGTTTTAAAAATTATTCTAAACTTCACATCAACGATTGTTTTATTAGATTTTCAAAAATCTAAAACAACGAGCAGATCCCACCAGAACTGTAAACCTAGTACAAAAATGTTGCTGATTATTTTATTTGATTACCTTAGTTTATTTTATCGCATTTTAATAATAAAATTTAGAATAATTTCTTCTGTTTCTTCATTCTGATCGTCATTCAACATAGATTTCCTTATTGTTTTTTTTTTTAAATATATATATAGAAAATATTTTCTCACCAATAATGCTTGCATTTTATATTCTATTTAGTATGAACTGTTCATAATATTTTTTATAATGTATTTTTGTGGAAGCAATTTCATTTAAGTACCATATTTATTTAAATAGTAGCTGTCTGCGGCGACCAACTGGTTCGTACTTTAACGCTGTTTGCCTTTTCATGCAAGCTGCCGCCTACGGCGGCTGTTTGGCTTACTTGTCATTCATAATTTTGCTCTAAGAAGTCGGAAAATAACAAAAATTTCGTCCATTTTTATGTAAAAGCATTATGTTTTCAAAATCGTAACGGCAGAGGGGGGGGGGGTGTATGGACCTGCTGTTGTTGTTCTTTAAATGATGGGCCTGTCTATCTCTCACTGATTTATCTTTCTCTAGGTCCATGCAAATTTACTTCTGATGATGGTAATCAACAATCTTTTTCAATGAAAAAAATATGAATTCGAAAAAAAAAAAAAACTTTTTTTGTACACTCAATGTTTATATATCTACATATATTCGATCTATCTCTAAATTTTCTCATCTATCTCTATTTATTTTGATCGAACCTCCAATCTCATTCCCTAACAAAAAGGAAATCATGCAAAAATAGCGCGCTTATTTATTAACTAAAACAGCACAAAGCATGGTATCCTGTGGTCCCCGTAGTCTGCAAAAGAATAAAAATCATCGCTTTTATTGAAACATTTAAAAAAAAGTGACTGGGACCAAAAACCTGGGATAGTATGGAATTGGCAAACATCCAGTTAAGACGAGTCTATCTGAATGAGGGGGAAAAGTAAAAATTCGATGCGCGTTCCACTCATTTCAATGAGACTTTGCTTAATTTAGAGGCTAACATACATCTGCAAAAGCTGACATCTATAAAAACTAATAGATTATTCGTCCATTTCTGCGTGTAAACCGGATGTTTGCCTTTCCATACAATCCGTGGTCAGACAGTAAATAATAAAACCTTCTGTAGCGTAAATGTAACGAAACGTTAAAGTGTGCTATGAAGCTTTTTCTACATTAACACACACACACACACACTTACACGTTATTTTATTTAACTTCTCCAAGCTCAACACATGAACCGTCAATGTTACAATATACTATAGTTGTGGCGAACCTAACCTGGCAGTATTGTGAAGGCTAAGCAGATCCTGATCGCAACATAATAACGCTGCCGGGTTAGGTTTGCCCCAATTATAGTCCTTATGCCCTGAACTGATTTCAGGAAACCCTTTGACCAAGTCTTGCACTACAAAATCTCATTATTTTACATATATTTAATACATTGAATATAAGTACCTCAAGCAGTTTGTATATTTTTAAAACAATTTAATAGTTATTACTTAAATTCTTTAGAATTGGTTTTGTGATAATTTTAAACACTTTTGTGAGCAGTCCCCCCCCCCCCCCACCTTTCATAAAAATAAGGGAAAAAAGATAGGGGAAAAAATAAAACTTTTGATTGGAGGATTCTTTCTTAACAAAAATAAATCTCATACTTACTAATTTAAGCAAAAACTGAAAATTAAATTTTTTCTCTTCTATAAGTTTTCTTTTCTGTAATCTGGACTCGCATGAGTATGAATATCTATTTCTAAGTTCTAGTGGCACGCAGACACAAATTCCCAAGGGGCATCAAATTAAAAAAAAAAGGAACGAAATAAAATAAAGCTGCTTTTCCATTTTTTCATGGTAAACTCTATTGATTCGTTTCGATTCAAGTACGGTTGGTTTGTTTCAAGGTCAAAAAAAAAAAAAAAAAAAAAAAAAATGGTAACGCCCTGCTTCTGACGCCTTGCGTGCGAACTTTTCTCAAGAGCGGATATAAAACAGGAGAAATCCCGCACGAAGGAGTGTTTATCGGGAGCTGGGCTCACGTATTTTGTAACGATTGACTTTTTTTAGATTTTGATCGATCTTCGAGTGATGTTGTCTATGGAGTGAAACGGTTTTAAAAGTAATTAAATTGGTTTACCCCCAGCTTCACCGATATTTGAAATTTCCTCCCCTTAAATGTATCAAAAGATATGATTGAAACTGAAAAACAGGGGGAGGGAAATTTCGTGTCTGCGAAACTGGGGGGACACCATTAAATTAATTTGAAAAAAAAAAAATTTTGTTATTGAAATGCTACTTTAACATTGAAAGAAGGATTATAGGGGGTTATAATGTGGCCCTTTTTGATATAAATAGCACTTGGGAGCAAAATTTTTGTTGCATTTGTAAATGCTCTTCACTGATTCGAGTTGGTGATGTAAAATCTGCAATAGTTTTTGTTCCATGCGAAATCAAAAGCAACAGATACATTTCTACGTGACATTTTTAGATTGGTTTAATTATTTTTATTCCAAATGCTTAAGTTTATGAAGTGCCTTTAGATTTATTTCTACATAGAACATAGAATCATGAAATAAACCATAGACTGCACTTTCTGTTATCCAAAAATAGCTATCATGGTGCTTTAGTGCTGCTCTGGTTAGCTATCTGGCTATGATCTTGACAATGTTTACCTGATTTTCGGGAGTTCAGTGAAAAAGTAACGTGTTAGTGGCGCGAATTTGAGTTGGGATATTTATGCAAACTACTGCAAAAGTAACCTAACTCAACTTAACTTGAAACAGAGGTCTACATAATGGAAGCCGGAGTTCCATTTATTAAAGCCTCACTTTTACTTTATAGGAAGTATAGTGTGACAAGCTGTGACTTAAACAACGATTACTTCTTTTCGAGGTTATAGGGAAGAGTACGTCTGTTCGCCTCTGAGAAGTTGAGCTATGGCCTCGAGAAAGTCCATTTTATTCAAGGGAGAGAAATCAGTAAGAAGAGGAATTGTTAGGCGCAGAGTTGGGCTACCATTGAGCCTTTTGACCTTCAGCCGTTTTTCCTCACACCTATTTCAACAAATGGAATCGTTTAATCGGCCGGCCAGCGGAAGGCTCAACTTGCCAGATGCGGACAGTAATTGGAACTGAGTTGAGTTTGGTGTTGTTACTTTCGCAGTAATTTGCATGAATATTCCATCTCAAATTGGCGCCAATAACAAGTTTCTTTTTCTTTGAACTCCTTAAAAAGAAGTAAACATGGTGCAAGACATAGTTTGTCAAAGTTGCATTATAACACCCAATTTTCCAAGAAGACATGGACAGTGCAATAAAAGAAATGCTTTTCTTTGGAAAAAAAAGTCTAAAAGCCCCATTCCTTCTTCGGAAAAAAATAGAGTTTTGCTCGCGGGTAAAGCAATTTACTTACGTATATTTATAGTCTGGACCCTGGAGGTTAACACTACCGTGGGCAGGTGTTAACACTAGTGATGTGCCGGATTGTTAAAAAAGTAGATCCGCGGATACGGATACGGATCTGGATCATTAGTATCAAGATCCGCGGATTCGGATACGGATCTCAATTTTTTTACCCAATTCCAAGTGTAAAATTTGTTACGGAAGGTATTCCCGTCAGAATAATGGCACTTTTTCTTTAAAAAATGTCTTCAACGGTGAAAATATAACCAAGACTATGATTTAGTCTTTAAAGAAATCTCCGTTAAAATTGAGGGAGAGTTGGAAGGAATGGGTGAGCGTCGCATTAATGCTTAGATAGAATGTGAAAAATTATTTCTAACTTGTTAGATAGATGTAGGATACAGGAGCAAGAGCGTAAAGCTACTACTGCACAGGCTAGAAACAATTTTTTGCATTTTATTTCAGCATAAATGCGGCGCTGACCCATTCCACCCAACTTACTTCTACCGACGAAACAACAGAGCCGGGAACGCCTTTACAAACAGTAAATAGAGAATTTAGTCTCACTTTTTTTTTGAAGGATGCCAAGAAAAACCAAAATGAAGAACAGAAACCTCAAATCAATAACAAAAACTAAAATTAAAAAAAAAAAGCATATCTCATAGGACCGACCTCATATTAAGATGAACTTCGCGGGTCAGAACACACACTGTTAAGAAATATGAACTGACAGCAGATAGAAATTTTAAATCATTGAGCTTTTACTCCTTATCTTCCGACTATGAAACCACTACCAATCACGCGTATAAAGACTTACAATTGCATTTAAAATTTACTTAACAAGATTATAGCTCCTACTGTATATAACTTGGAAGTTCCAAACAAATATCAAAAGCAGAAAACTTCGTTCTTTCATTTAGAACCAATATTTTTAACGTACGGGTAACTTTTTACTACCATAATTGTGAAAAACGTTAAGTCGGGTTTAAATTAATGTCTCCGGTAATTAAAGTTCTACAAACACGAGGACAAGCTAAGAACACTTTCGAGTAAGTCACCTTTTGAACGAAAAAGGAACTATCAAAATCGGTTCAACTGTTTAGGAGCTACGATGCCACAAATATACACACAGGTACACACTTTTAAAACTTATTATCCATTCCTTTTTGCAACGGGGGGGGGGGGGGGAATCTACAAATTGGCTTCTAAAACGATACCTTACAATTTAAGTAGGGAATAAAACCTAATTTAAACGGAATTTAAGAGTCTATTATTCAAGTATTTAAGATTTTTGAGAATAGAAAAGATCCGTTTAAGATCCGTCAAAAAAGTAACGGATACGGATACAGATCTTTGTTTTCCCTCGGATATCCGCGGATACGGATACGAATATCCGGAACATTACTAGTTAACACTACCGTGGGCAGGTAAAGGGCAGTAACAACTACAGTTTAACACGCATAATGGGATAGCCCTTATGCCACGGAAAATATTCTAATAGGTGGGATATTCCATTAATCGGGATCAAAATAACGCATTACATTGGTTTGGTACGTTGAAAATGTATCATATTAAGCGGGATATTCTTTTAACCGATATTATAATAAGCGGGCTCGACTGTATTTGTTTTGCATTTTCTATTCTATTCTATTCAAGAGTCACAACTGACTTCAACTGCATTTATGTCGAGGACTGCATACTAAGTGCCTTGCCTCCATTGTTTTTATATACCGATAGATGGCAGCACCATCACCGGATCGAGCAGTTAATGAGAATTTAGAACTAGTCCAAGAGCTAATAGCTACCTGGTACTAGCACCCCCAGAGGTATCGTTTCACTTGGAGGACATTGAGACCACGAGCATATTTAACGTCGCCCAGTCCCCTTTAATGACGACGGTGGGTCTTCGACCAGCAAGGATCGAACCCGAGGCCCTCCGGCCCCGAGTCCAATGCCTTACCGATCAGGCTACCACGGCCCCTTTTGCATTTTTGTCATCTATTGTACGTTAGTTTTACTGTACGAGCTTGCTTATTTAGTTTCCACTGAAAAAAAAAAACACGCCAAAAACGTCTGATTCTAACGTTTCCCTTTTGTTAGTATGGAGTTTAAAACGCGTTTTCTTCAAATGTCTCGAAAACTTATTTCCGCAGATACTTCTGTTTATCTGCCCACGGCAGAATACCTCAACTGACTTAGAGATATTGCTTTTCTAAACCGTAGTGGGTTCGGTTTTAACCGTAGTGTAATATTCATATCTCATCAAAAACAACCCTGTTGTAAAAATTTCCCCGCCAAGAAAACCTTCAACTTTTCCGCACAAAAAAGAAAACCTGCATCCTAAACCCAAAAACCCTCAGCCTTAAAAAGTTATGATATCTAGTTTGCCCGCCAAGTATCTGCAAAACTATCATCCTCCCTCTTCTCCTTTTTCATCACAGCTACTTCCATTAGACCCTCCTCCCACCTTCAACTCCTCAGAAATATTTATAGATCTTTTAAATTGTTTATCTTGCTTGGCGGGAAGCTTTTTGCTCACCAAGCAACCGCTTCACTTTGAAAAGCTTCCCGCCAAACAAGATAAGCAATTTAAAAGATCTATCCATATTTCTGAGGAGTTGAAAGTGGGAGGAGGTTCTAATGGAAGTAGCTGTAATGAAAAAGGAGAAGAGGGAGGATGATAGTTTGGCAGATACTTGGCGGGGAAACTAGATATCATAACTTTTTAAGGCTGAGGGTTTTTGGGTTTAGGATGCAGGTTTTCTTTTTTGTGCGGAAAAGTTAAAGGTTTTCTTGGCGGGGAAATTTTTACAACAGGGTTGTTTTTGATGAGATATCACATCTTTTTGCATTGATATTATTACTTTGTCTGTATTTTTAGAATTGAGAATTTCAAGTCAGAAAATTTTCAATTGAAACAACGCTGTTTTGTGTTTTTAAGGAACAATAATGGCTAGCCTAATTTTACGTCAAGTTATTTTCTGACTATTAAGATTCTATGTTCATTTTGCAAGAATTGGGCGGTTTAAATTTTATTGCAATTCTTGTATCCTCTCTGTTGCAAAGAAAACTTCTTGGATAATAAAATACTATATTTTAAATTATATTGTTTTCGAGTATTTTACAACTTCGCAATAAATTCTATTACAGTTTCTTTATTTGACAGATTTATTCAACATTTTCATGAAGGTTTCTTTAAATGTTTTACAGCTTGAGGGCTATTTTAATCTAGCTTTTCACTTTTTGTTTAATTACATTTTTTCTTAAATCGTGGATTATTTTACGTTTTATGGGATAATTTTAATTGTTTGGTGATTTATCTTTCTCTTGATAGAAGTCTTTGTCTTGTTTAATACCTAGTTTTGTTTAAAAGTTCATTTAAAAAACGAAATAACGCATGTTATCACCAAGCAAAAAAAAAAAAAACTAAGCCATTAAATATTTTAAATTTGAATATGTCAGAAGATCTATACAAATTTACTCGATGACAAATCGCGGATATCCTAAATTTGCCATAGCGAATGCACATGTTGCGCACGGACTAAGCTCATTAAGTCTTGCTTAGATTAATTGCAAAAAAATTTTTCAGCTTAAAAATTACTGCAAAGCACGGATATCCACACACGTATTTCATATATTTTCAATTCATTATGTGTTGTTTGTGGAAAATCCATTAATTTAGAAAATAAGCAAACCAATAAAAAAGTGCTATTTTTCGCTTTCAATTAAAAAGTTATATGTGCCGTATTCATATGCGTACAGTTTCATATAATTAGTCACGTAAAATATTGTAATGGTTTAACCCCAGTTTCGCGCCGACATTTAAAATTTCTTCCCTCCATAAATATATCAAAACTGAAAAACAGGGGGAAGGAAATTTCGTATCGGAAAAAATTGGGGGGGGGGAGGACAGCATTTTAATCTCATTCATTAATTTGTTTCTCTGCTTAAGTATAAACAAACAACATAGAATCTGAAAACAGAAAGCCCAATGAACTAAGTCTGCGCTCATGCGCAGTCGCTGTGGCAAATTTGTGATATCCGCGATTTAACGTCTAGTTGCAACTGTTGGATATGTTTTAGTCTTGACTGAATTTCATTTCCTAAGACAACTTTGGAATAATTGTTAGATCTGTTCTAACCTTGCAATTGCAGTCCGATATAAACCCTATGAGCTGAGACTAAGTACATAAGAATTTAGGGAAAATTAGTGATTTTCAAACTTCAATTACTCCGGCCCATGATGTCCCTGGGGGTAGAATTTTTGTATATGTACTCAATGGCCCCCCAAGAATATGTATACAAAAAATCATTACCGCAGCCCCCTGGGGGGCTGTGATAGAACCCCGGGAAGGTACAATTTGGGGGGACACATCAGTAGGGCACAAGGAATGTGTGTGCGAAATTTCAACTTGATTCCTTTTTTCGTCTGGGCTGTTGCCCTGTCAAAGAAAGCGTAAACTTTTTTGAACAGCGATTTTATAACTTTAATACCTCCTCCCACTGATGGTCCGGGGATTGTATTTTGGTTTACGGCGTCAGGGGCCACTAAGGATTGAGTGTACCAAAAATCAACTCCGGTGGTCTTCATGGGGCTGAGATACAGAGGGGTGAAAAACCCAAAAAACCCCAACTTGTTCTGTCGTGTAATCTTGTTCTTGGTTGCTTTTATTTTCTTTCGTCTTTGGCGGTAGACTTGCTTCTGTTGGCTGCTGACGTTTGGTTTCCTTGGCGGGGCGGGACGCTCCCGCGTCCCGTGATCAGAAGATGAGTAATCTGCAGATATTAAAACCATTCCTAGAGCATTCATATTATGAACACACATTTTCAAATATTTCTCAGTGTTTCCACGTTCACATGAAAAAAAAAAAAAAAAAACAAGTAACCATGGGCATAAGGAACTTCTCACTTTCTGAGTGTCTAACTGTCAAGTAATGGAGATATTGGGTCGATTTTTCTTCCCACACTTTATATTAAACATGCAAAAATAGCAGTGACTATGATGATCTGCAATTTCCCGCCAAATATAGGAGTTCTGAAAAATAAATTCCTTTGAATGAATGTTCCAAACTCTTGCTCTGTATTATGAAATAGCGTAAAAGCTGTAACGTGGTGAAAGAAACTGACTTGCAGATTTGAAATTAATGATGCGAAAGTATCAAGTATCTTTTAACAAGTATCATACAACAGAATTAGAAGGAAAAATTTTACTCCCCACTGTAATTAGCAGAACTTATCACAGCATTTTGATTTTTCATCATGACATCCTATTTTAGTGCTCAGACAATATATATCACCCTTAAAAATTAAATAAACGAAATAAAAAATTGTGCTTATAATCATTTATGTGTTAGCATCACTGAAACGTAAATATTGGGTAGTTTCTCATAATCGATATAGCGTGGCAAGTGCAGTTTTGTCGTGGGCAGGAAAGCGACAGTATCTGCCAAAATGAGTCTTCGAGATATTTGAATAAAAGGTGTTTTGGATTCAATTTTAACGTTAAAGAAATGTGTCAGACGTTTTTTCGCTAATTTTGTTTCGTCGGAATGCAAATAAACAAGTTTGTACAATAAAAGCCAACGTACAATCAATGACAAAAAAAAAAAAAAAGAAAGAAAGAAAGAAAATAAAAGAAAAATTTGCAGTAACTGCCCTTTACCTGCCCACGGCAGATGATTTCACCTCTAATTTGACCTTGACCTTCTTTCTACAACATGTATGAAATCCAAATATAAACTCAAGCTCGAACAATAAGGAGAGATGGGGCCGTGGTAGCCCGATCGCTCGAGTGTTGGATTCGGGGCCGGAGGGTCCTAGGTTCGAACCTCGATGGTCGAAGATCCACCGTCGTCATTAAAGGGGACTGGGCGACGTTAAATATGCTCGTGGTCTCAATGTCCTCCAAGTGAAACGATACCTCTGGGGGTGCTAGCACCAGGTAGCTATTAGCTCCTGGACTAGTTCTAAATTCTCATTAACTGTTCGATCCGGTGATGGTGCTGCCATCTATCGGTATATAAAATAATGGAGGCAAGGCACTTAGTATGCAGTCCTCGACATAAATACAGTTGTAGTCAGTTGTGACTCTGAATAGGAATAGGAATAGGAATAAGGAGAGATATCTGGGTGAACACCGGCGATTGCTCCTCGAAATAAAATCGATTACAAATCAATGATCATATGTAAAAAGAAATTTTAAAGAAAATCTCCAGCTGGTTCTCAATAAAAGTTGATGAAACTGGAAACATTTCCAGACACGAAGAAGTGTTTTTTGTTGCTTGGATAGTAACTTAGAAATTCATGAATCATTTTCAGAGCTTCTCAGTCCTTACAACGGATCCATTTGAAAAAATTATTTTTTAAAAATGACAAAAACCCACATGATGAAGCAAAGTAATAAGATTGAATTTATATTTTGCATATACAGTAAAACCTGTAAAGTTGACCACCTTTGTAAGTTGACCACCTGTCTATGTTGACCGCTTTTGTCAGGAACGGAATTAGTCCTATCTTATATAATGAAGGAAAACCTCTGTAACTTGACCACCTCTCTATCTTGACCACCTGTCTATCTTGACCACTAATGAACACCAAGTTTGGATTGGAGTATTGAAAAAAACCCTTTGTAAGTTGACCACTTGGTTTATTTTTTAAAATTTTATTCAGCAAATTGTTATTATTTATTATTATTATTATTATTATTATTTTAAGCTTTCCAAGAATATTTCTGATGCCAGATCAGCATTTTACCAACTAAATGAAACAGCAGCATAACTAAACCTGCTTTTGAGTTTAACCACATGGGAAAATTACTAAGAACCCTTTTATTCCCCAAACTTTTTTTTCTTCTGTTGTTAAGCGAAAAATTTGTAATTTTTGATTAGCAATAATTTTTTAGGAACTATTAATATAAAATGAGTTACTTTTCATAAACAATAAGGCTTTTTTTTTTTGATCAATTTACTGAAATTTTAAATTTGCACGACACATTATACGGCATTCTGGGAAAATAATCTCTAAAAATATTTGAATAACATCTTAAATTATTGTTTCAAAGTAATGCTAAACAATGAAAGTGAGTTAAACAGAAAGAGTAGGTGTCAATTCCAAGAATTACAAAAGGTGTCATGATGCAAGAATTCCAAAAAAAAAAAATCATTACCCCCTTTATAAGTTGACCACCTGTCTAAGTTGACCACCAAAGTACTGCACCGCAAGTGGTCAACTTACACAGGTTTCACTGTAATAATAAATTCAATCAGTTTCCAATGAAATTAACACAAGATTTGATGATAAGTACTTATCTATCTGTGTTGTTAGTCTTAAGTTCGATATTATAGGGATCGGTTATTGAGCAAGAGAGATAAATATTCCCCTTACAAGTAAAATTTATAGTAAGAAGCAAAAAAGTATTGTTTTGCGCCAGTCAACCGTTCAATGATGAAACACGAAGACTAGCACAAATTTTAATGTTGCGTGGATTATTTTAAAGAGAAAAATTTAAAAGAGAGCATTCTTTGTTGCTTTAATTGTTTTTTAACCATTCCAATCAGCTCAGCTAGCTGTGGAAGATCATTCTCGTGTCTCGGGAGATTAAAGAATTTTCTTCGGTGCATAGTGGATCAAGAAAGACTTAAATCTTCTAGATTCCGAAAATCGCAAATTAAAATTTACGTAACGGTGGCATCAAGATATTTTCTGCAATAACTCACTGTGGTCATTAAAATTTAAATAACTTTAATAACCTTACTTTAAAAAACAAAATCTGTTTATGATCCCTTGCTGTGAAGTAATATGCATTTTATTCCATACTGAGATTATTCACATTTGAATAACTCGACCCCCCAAATGAAATGTTGAAATGCCGCCCCTGTTCATAGAGATAATACCAATCTTTGGTAATACCTTTGTTTCTAAATGGAGTACATAACTACAATTAGGTAATTCTGTTTTTGAATTCGAGCTATAGCAATTGAACAAGCTATTATCTTTTCTACTTCTCTTTTCCTACACCCACATACAAATTTCCACATAGAGTTAGATCACCCCAAAACCTGTGCATAATCCTCTTCCACGAGAACTGCTAGTCGAATCAATTCAAAAACTATTGCTTAATAATCAATCAACTTCTCTTTTCTGGGCCAAGGGATCTTCAGTAAATGAAGGTAATGACAGACAACTTAGCATTAGCTGCCGCTGAAGACCCTGGCATTTCTCCTGTTGTTTTCCCTCCCTTCCCACAATCAAACCTTATTTGGGGAAGAAGACCGTGTCTACCATCTTTCGCCCCAATTCCCCAGAGGGATTTCTGCTTTATTAGACTATGTTGGATGGGAATCTCCCAGTGGGGGGCGTGGGGTATGTCAATCAAACTGGTTGTAGGGACTTTGGTTTAAGGGACGATCGGTCGTGAATCAAAAAGGCAACAACTTGATGATTGACAGTAGGTACTGTTGGAATGAGACTGAAGCTGGTATAAGTTGTTTGAATTTTTCTCTAAAGTTTGCTTCGATCCAAGAATTACTCCTCGTTTTAAGACAGTCATAGTGCCAGGGCACAGTCCCTTGCTCATCTATATTTTCTAATTCAATTTATTGAATTCCCCAACTGCTGATGTGGAGAATTATTTATTTAACTGCCATTTGACCTCATCTCTTTACATTCGTAGAAGTAATACTCTAACTACTACTCACAATATTTTAACAGTTTTATCGGTTAAATTTTGTCGCAATAAATTTAACAAAATTTTCTTATCTCTTTCTCAGGAAGGGTACATCTTTCAAAAAAAAAAAAAGTTAATTTTTTATTGATTAACCATGATTATTTATAACGCGTTTCTCTAATTATGTTCCATATTCATTTTTGTCATTATTTTTCTTTATTCGTAATCTCGCCATGATGGTCAGCATTAATTTTGTGTAAAATTGTAAGAAACATTCGATATTGTCAAATTTTTGTGTTTTCTGTTGCTAACGATTAAAAATTGTAATTTTTGTGCGTATAAAACGTATTTTTAAATAATTTAATGCATTTACTCTGGGACCAACTTGATTATTTAAAACCGATAAACTAAGCAATTGGTATGTGCAGGGGTCTCTGAGACTGTCACCTGTCATCTTTCTAGTGTTACTCTTTTTCATGTTGTAACTATTAGAGCAGAATCTGTTCTATTAAAATATGTGTTTCGAACCACAGAACTGCCGGACAGAGATCTCTGTCAGGCTGTTTGGGTATCTGTATTACTTATCATACGGTTTTACTTGGAGATCTTTGATTTTGTACTGTTTTGTCTTGTAATTCCTTTATAGAATCATAAAGTTGTTGCATTAAATAGTTATTTGTAATCTCATGAAATTTTTTTAAAAAGAATATTGAGTGTATTTGTAAAAACTAATCTATTTTTTTTAGGCCCAGTTCGGCTGCTTCGGAGGACTCTGTGATGTCTTTGGGCTCCGATGATGGCAGCTTTGACAATATCAATGTGGTCGTCAGGTACATTTTTAAATTCAAAAACCATCACCACGTTACTCAAATAAAACGATTTGAGAGACATGAATAGGCAGAAATTTTATTATAAGTAGGGCTTTAGTGTGCTTGAATATACATTGTCTTAAAGGGTGGCAGGATTGTCGAAATTATGCATAAAAACGCAAAGCGAATTTTTTTTTCAAAAATGAGTTTTTTTTTTCTTTTGTAAACAAATAATAATTGTAGGCAGAGATATTGCTAGAAGTTTTTTTCAAGACGACAAAATACGCCATGAAATTTTTTATAGGATTGAAATGTACGAAAACAACAATTACTATAATATGAGCAATTGAATAGAAAAAAGAAGAAAATAAACTTAGAGCAGGAATTATAAATAGAGTGAGCAAGTCCAATCATCAGATTAGCAAAATTTTGGGCAAAGATATCAAGTCACGTGACCTTACAACGACGGATGGATGACCCGTTTTGCGTGAAACTAGCGAAAGAAACCTGATTTCTTCCACTGCTTCGCCTTAAAAACAGTCACGAGACTTGGTGTCTTTGTTTCACTAATGAAAGTCTTCACTCCCTCCATTTTATCTCTTCTCAATGAAAAAAAATAGAACGAAAATGCTAACTCGCAAAGGATGGGATGAAAGATGGGAGGAAAAGAAAAGCTGTGTACTAATTTTGTTTTTTAACCTTATGAACGTTTGAGATTCTGAATTAAAAAAGATAAATAAAAACAATCAACTATATAAGAAAGATAAAAACAATCAATAAACAACCTCAACATTAAAACAAAACAATTAAAGGTATCAATATTTTTTTAAAACTCAAATTGCTTTATCTCCCATTTTTCACGATATTGAATTTTTATTTAAAATGCAAACCACGAAAATAGGCTTGACTAAATACACTGCTTGACAATTGCTAAGGAACAAGTGATTTATGCAAATTTGTGCCTCAACCAGCTGGCCAATGGAAATGAATTAAGTTCAGGTGGCGTGGTAAATCAAGACTCGTTATCTGTATAAAAGACAGTGCATACACACTCAAGATTTGTATGAAAATTCACACTGTTTGGTTTTTAACAAAAATAGTGTTGGATGTTAAAAAAGTTTTTTGTCTGAAATTATGTTTGGTTCTTGAAATATTTAAGAATAAAATGTCAGCAAGACATTCTTTGAGTACCTACGATCGTGAACGAGCGATTGGACGACTGGAAACAGGTCAAAGTGTCACCACTGTGACTGCTGCAGTGGGTGTATCAAAAAGTGAGATCTCCTGATTAAAGAAGGCCGCTGAAAGTGGAAATTCTTTGCTAAAACATGCCGGGGTTCGTGGTAGGAACAGCACATCTTCAGAGGATCGCTATGTAGCCCTCGTGGCAAAAAGAAACAGAAATTTGACTCCTGGACAGATAGCTGCAAATCTTACAACCGCTACCGGTACGCATGTTTCTGCAAGAACCATCTCATGGCGAGTAAATAATGTTGGTTTGTATTCACGAAAGCCCGTACGTTGCATCCAAGTTCAACCACGCCATCGTCGAGAGAGATTACGCTGGTGTAAGGAACATGTTGGTCGGGATCGTCAAAAATGGTCTAGAGTTGATGTTCTCTGACGAATCTCGTTTCAGTGTGACAAGTGATTCTGGTCACAAACTACTGTGGAGAGAGCGTGGAACACGTAATGCACAAAAATTTGTTTATGAACGTGATCGGTACGGCCCAGGCGTGATGGTGTGGGCAGGCATCATGCACACTGGCAGAACACCGCTTCACGTTTTTGAACAAGAAAGCGTTACGTCGCAAATGTATTGCAGAGAAGTTATGCTGAATCATGTTCGTCTGTTAGGGGGCTGTTAGTCCAGACTTTCTCTTTACGGACGACGATACACGGCCACTCAGAAGCATTGAAGTGTCGGACACATACTACAAAGTGAAAATATTCTCCGTATGCAGTGGCCTGCTTACTTTCCCGACTTAAATCCAATTGAACTTGCCTGAGGGGTTATTGGCAGACGTGTTGCGTGAGGAACTGTCCCTCCCAGAACAGTACAAGAACTCAAATCCGCCTTGAGAGAGAAGTGGAAAAACATCCCCCAAGCACTCCTCAATAATTAGTGAGGAGTATGGAAAACATATGTAAAATGTGCATTACTGTTCCTGGTAATCATACATCATATTAAGGTACTCATGTCTCCATCATTCTGGCCTAGATCATTTTTTCCCGGTTGTTTGAAAACCATCTTAGTAGGATTATTTTTTTTATTTTTAAGTTTTTACTTCACTGATGCAGTAATATCTGTATTATTTAGTACTTATAATAAAGGCACATCCTCCCTACTAACTATATACTTCGTTCTGTTTCTTTAATCATTATCTATTCTTAACTATTCCAAAAACGTAATTGTTCCTTAGCAATTGTCAAGCAGTGCATCTGAGGTGCATAGTTGATTTCCAATGCATGAAATACGTTTCTTGGGGCGTTAAAAAAAACCTCTGATTGTAAAATGATCTCTGATAGGTGTGAATCAAACGCATTGATCAGGCAAACGTTTAAAAGAGAGAACTTTGGAATTTTTAACACTCTTGTTTATTAGTTACACGATCCATGCTTACATTTTTGAAGACGTGTTGTGGTAATATACTGTTAACTAATTCGTATGAAAAGAACAAAAGCTAAAGATCACATGAAGCTTTGTTTTGCATAGATAGAATTCTATTTGATTTCATATTCTTTTGACAAAATTTATTTCTTCAGGCACTGCCAAATATATTGCCTTCTCACTTCGCTATTACTTTTGAACTGCCATATAACACTATTCTAAACTGTATGTGCACTAACGTTGAGCGTTCTGTTTCACAGGGTGCGACCGCTCACTCTTCAAGAAGAAGGCAAGAAAGACATTCAAGCTGTCCAATTTCCGGCGGAAGGGCAAATATGTGTTAGTGTCTTTATCCGTTTATTATTTGCACTTTAATTAATAATTGCAATCACTTCTATTAAATACGAGTGAACATGTTTCATCCCTTTGTGGACCATGATCTTAGTGGTACATTATGAATGCATACACATCTTTATTTAAAAAAGAAAATTTTTTTTTTTTTGGTTAATGTTATGATTATGACAGCTGAGGTACATGAAAAAATACAATTCATAAATTATTTGTATTCGATCATTTATTTAAAAAATTTTGAGCTAAGGGTACACATATGTACCGCAATGGTCATTGGTCACTAAAATGGTTAAAGAAGATGGCGTGAATTAAAATATACACAACACTGCCAAAAGTTGAGCACGAAGTGAAAAATATTGACGTCCGGAAGTCAATCTGACTTGCAGAACAGTGGCGGCTTTTCCATAACGCAAATGTCTCAAATGCTAGGGGCCCCTCGACATCGGGGCCCCAAAAAGACATGGTTCCCAAACCCTTATTTTAAGAGTGATAGACAAATTGGCGTCAAAAAATTCACTTCGACGGGTCTTCAAACCTATAAATTTGCACCGTTTGGAAAAGCTGCATCGATCCGTGCTTAAGTTTGGAAGTGTGTACACACATACATTTCATTTAGGGACGAAGGTATATTCTCGAATGATTTTTCTTTCAATTTTTATGTACGTAAAAAAAGTAGTACATAAGTATTTTTTGTGAATTATATAGTTACATAAAATCGAATGTACTGTGATTAGTGAGTTCTCTCTCATATTAAAACAAATAAATCCAATATTATTATTCTTCACAATTAAAAATGTGAACATAATGATTAAAAAACTGAAAAAAAAAAAGATACCGTCTCTCTTTGTTCTTCCGCAAACGAATTAGGTACCAGACTGTCTTCAGTGTTTTACACTTATCATTGTAAGCATTGTAAGGGAATAAAGTCACGTATTGCATAGCGGACAAAAGGATAGACATTAGACATATTGTTTTATTAAAAAAACTGATTCAGAAACTTATAATTGCTGTAGTTGTGAATTTATTTCAGATTCAATAATATTACTTGTGATTAGCATTTTTAACTGCAGAAAAATTAATTTTTATTGAATGTGAACAAAAGCAAGAATTGGACCTGAAAGTAATCACTCCCCACATTAGAGCAGGAATTGAAATGGATTGAGCAAGTCCAATCATTAGCTTAGCAAAAGCTGATTCAAAGACTACGTGACTCAACAACAACGAATGGTTGGCACGTTTTGCGTGAAACAAGCGAAATAAACCTGATTAATTTTCAATGCTTTGCTTTAAAATCTATCACATGACTTGGGGTCTTGGTTTCATGAATGAAAATCTTCACTCCCTCAATTTTATCTCTTTTCAATGCTCGCCACCTGTTGACTTCTTTGGCGACTAAATAAAACAATCAACTGGTCACAAATCATTATTACTTCTTTTATTTTGATGATAGTTTTTAAAAAAAATAAATCATTGCTATTTTGTCGCACACAGTTTCTGATGTTAGTAGTGTTTGATATCCACCAACAGCTAAGCAAAGCCGTGATTCGTTTTACTCCTCTGCCCCAATCCCTCAAGAACTAACAATCGCAAATCTCGTAGGAATATACTAAAGATCCGAATGCACCTTGTTAGGGGGGGGGGGCGCAAATGAATTAAATTGGTTAGGCATAATATACTAATGTTTTCTTCCACAGTCTTACTTTAAGTCCCTACCTTAAGTCCTGTTATTTTCATTTAAAAAAAAGCCCTAGATACTAATGATGAAAATGTGACTAACTATAAGTGTACAGGCCACAAACCATTAACTAAAAATTTTAATATTTAGATCTAACTAGAAACATGCGTAAAAATTTGTGATCTCATTAAATGTATGGTTATCAAAGACATCTTGATGAAAGCATTTTTTGCTTAAAAAAATGTTCGTTCCTTTATTAGTTGGATGACCATTCGGCAGCGACTCCGCGAACATTTACTTTCAATGTGGTATTTGAACCCGAAGCCACGCAAGATGAAGTTTTCGATCACTGTGGTATCAAAAGGCTCATAGACATGGCTTTGGATGGGTAAGTATTATTAAATAACTGAACTATCAACAAGTTGAATGCATGAATTAAATATCCAGATTGAGGGGGGGAAAAACGGTTGACGTATGCATTTTTCTGTTTACACATGAAGAAAAGCATCTGTCTGCCACGTCTGCGAGTAGAATTACATAAATAACATTGTTATTTAAAGCTTGACCACGGAGAGATGGTGAATGACCTTGAAGCAGAAACATCATTTGTATCATTTGCAACAGGTTGTTTGTTATTATTTTGTAATAGATAGGATCAACGAGAACGCCTCTTACTAGTCGACGCTTTCTGGCTGATTTTACCTATTACAAATGATATACAAAACGAAGTTTTCGCTTCAAGGTCATCCGCTATCTCTTCGTGGTCAAGTTTTACTCCTAATTGCACTATGTTGTTAACTTGAGTAAAAATAAATAAAGAAAATTACTGATTTAATTCTAGTAATGTAAAACATCGTCTGATAAAACCTTTATATTTACTTTAGTTTTCGGGAAAAAAAAGAAAAACATTTGTTTAGCGTAAAGATAAAAGCAGCTAAGCAAAATGCTTGATGCTTTAAACATAGTTATTACAGTAGCAATGCGCAAATGAAATATTCGTGAATTTCTGCCCTGGTTTGAGAAATAACAGTATGATAAATCCTACTGTTCGACGATGAGCAATATTTAATGCAAAAAGTTGCTGATGACTCTTAATTTTCAACATATTTAGTATGAGGAAGGTAGTTTTAGGGAAAATATTATTGCATGACACTGCAATCAGTAGTTTTATTCAACATTAAAAAAAAAAAATCTGTGATTTTTGAATAAAAGATTCAACTATAAAACTACAAGTTGCTTCCATAGAGCTGGAGCTGAGATATAAATGAAAGCAAATCTAACAGTTTGTTTCATAATCCAGAGACTGTAGTTTTGCTCTGCTTTATTTTGGGAACGTCAGTCAATGTAACAGAGTTAAAGGTGAAAGAAAAAGAGAGAGAGAAAAAAAACCTCACGAAAAAGTTTAGTACATCTTCACACTATTAAGTATAAATGTTTCGATACTTCAGCCAGAGGTTCACAAATTTGATAAGAGTCCATTCCAAATTGAAGAACCCAAAACAAGGACGAAGCTGTAGTTTCCGAATGCTGTATCGAGCTGTCCCGTATTTGCTTGCATTCAATTTGTATGTTTTGCTTGTGAGTTGCTAATTACTGATCAACCTATCAGCCTACTGTTCCACTATCCAACTTTCTCCAAGTCATGCCTTTAATATTCCTTCTATACTAACTGAACTCTACAATAGAGTCTTAAACCCTACGGACTATCAACTGCTCTATTCGCCAAAGGTCATTAATATTGCTGGGTCTGTTTCAGACTCCTTCGTTGTTATTTGATCCTTCTGCACTACTTGTACAAGACAGCAACATGTGAACTCAAAAGCACTGATTTTAGCGAGACAAATTGGCCAAACCCTTGAAAATTTCTGAAGATGGCAATGTTGCCTTTGTAGCGCGTTTCTGTCTCCTTCAAAATTGTAAGCACCAGTAACCTCTTAATTATTTTGAAAATTGGCGCCTTGTATGAAAAACACTGTATGCACTGTATGCAGGCCATTCAAATTGGGCCCACAAAATATCCCAAGAAAATGCCCTGAAATGCGTGAAAAATTACCCAAAAAAATCATCTAAACATTTAAAAAAAAAAAAAAAAAGAAAAGAAACTTTAAGTTTTGAACTATAAACTGAACTCACATCATTGGAAAATAATAGTAGAAGTCGTTTATAACGACATCCATTTTATATTGTAAACATCTTTAAATAACCTCACTTTCAACGTCATTTTCTTTGTGATTTTAGTCTTGATACCATCGTCTTACAATTTGTTAGAACTTACTTTGCGCGATAGTTGCCAGGGGTAGGAGTTATCCTAATATTCCTAAAAATGCAAATTTTGTCCTAAAATTCGTAAAATTTCGAGTTTTGTCTTCAAATTCGTAAAATTTTCATTATTTTACATACAGAAAAAGAAAATTTAACTTATAAATAAAACTTTTCATGATGATATGCTTATATTTCAGGATAAAAGGAAGTTGCTAGACCCTAAGAAATTTCTCGTAAAAAGAAAGAAAAACCTATGCTGCTGCTGCCTTTTTTCTGAAGAAAGGAGGGGCGGGATGCATTTAACCATAACATATGCTCATTATAAAGCTGTTTGTTCTATCTATACTTTGTAATACGTCCAGTCATTCTTCTTCTGCAAAACAGATATAATCATAAAATAATAAATTAAATGAAAAAAGCTACGCAGCAGATGTTGCAGAAAATGGTTTAGGGAGGGGAACAGGCTCTGACATTTTTGATTTTTCCCCCTTGAGAAGAAATGAAAAATATGCAAATCTTGTTAACTTGAGATACTCTCCCTAATCTGGTTAACATAGTGTTAAGAGTTCGTGATACAACTTCAAATTTTCATGGAATGACGACACAGTTCTTGAGAAAAGCACAGGAGATTTATTTATAGCTATGTACAGGAAATGTAGTTGCAACTGCTAAATCAATCATAGCAATTAGACAAATATCAATTAATACCGTAAACTCAACGGTTACACACGTATTTACATCCAAATACGCGAAAACACAGTGCAAAGGCACAATAACAGAGCTAACGGCTCAGACAGTTTAAAAAAAAAGCAAAACTAAAAACTTTATCACGCGCGGAGGCAGTGGCGTAGCTAGGGTGGGGCGGAGGGGGCGGTCCGCCCCGGGCGGCACTTTTCGAGGGGCGGCAAATTAACCTGTTTGATGTAGAAAAAATAAACGTATTTTTCAAACAAGGAAATTATGGTTGAAATTTGTTACTGCAGACAAAAAGAAAATCTTCGGATTGTAAGACTTTTGAATCACCACCAGATTAAAATTACTTTCATATAATACTTTCTGCTTTCATAAACTTTCAAAAGTCTTTCTTGATAGCATATCAGTGCAATTCCTTGTTTCTTTTTTCTGAGGGAGCGGCATAGGACAGTCATGGAACTAATGTTTTTTTATCTGACAACTTTGGATCGCATGTTAGTCTATTCCTTATGGAAGGTAAGCGAATTTCATTCAACATTTAGTTTGGACCCTCAACTTGGCCAAGCATAGTCTAAAATTGTCTTTTAGAGCATTCAGTTTCAAATAATTCCAGTTGGGAACCTCTCCCACCTCCACTCTGTAGTCTAACTGCGTGAAAGATAGTTTCAAAATGTTTTCAGGAGGGAGAGCTCTCGAATCTTTCATCTCTTTTCCTGATACCACCAAAGATAGCTTAGAAATACGGTTTTAGACCTCAATGTTTAAAATTTTCTGGGCAGAACCCCAAAACCTGTCTTTAGCTCTAACGTAGCAAACACATTCAAAAAGTACATATTTAGGACTTGAATTCTGAAATCTTTTCTTGAGAAAACTCCTAGCCCTAAAGGCTCAACATATAGTCTAAAATTACGTTTTTAAAACTTTGATACTTCAATATCAATTTTTGAGAATAGCATTTGAACTTTGACTATGCCTTACTTCCTAACGTGCTCAAAGATAGCTTAAAATAAGCTTTTAGGACTTCAGTATCGGAATTTTTTCGAGAAAGATACCTTAACTACCCCCCCCCCCTCATCTAATGTCGCCACAGATTAAAACAGTGTTTTGGAAATTTCAATTTTGAAAATTTTCCGAGGAAGGAAAGCCGAACTCTTCAGACCTTTTCCTAACGTCCCCAAAGATAGCCCAAAACTTCGCTCGTAGAAATTTGCATGGGTGGGAGAACTCGCAAATTCTTCTCTCTCAAAGATAGTCTAAAATGAACTTCAGCTTGAAGAAAGATTTTAGGAGGGAAACCTCCCTCTGCCCCTTTTGCTTCTAACATTATCAATATTAAACAAAGCTTAAAGTCGGACGTCAATTACGTAAATTTTCCATGAGAGAATCGCCAGGCTTCACAATATTTTTGGTGCCATTAGGTGTTAGGAAACCCTTGAACGTCACCAAAGCTAGTGTAGTATTGCGTTTTTGAGACTTTGGTGATGAACAATTTTCCAAAAAAGAAGACAAACTGTCCCCATTCCAGTAAATTACCAAAAATATCCTTAAAATTGAATTCAATTGAAAAAATATTTCAGTTAGAAACCTCAACACCCCTCCCTACCCTAACGCTTACAACTGCCTTGGAATACACATGCAATTGCTTTGCCAAAGATTGCCTAAAATTGCATATTTCAGGGTTGAAAATTTTCGAATTGAGTATCCTACCATTCCCGATTTTCTTAACCTCTTCACAAAGTATTAAAAAGCTGCATTTTAAAATTTTGATTTCCGAACATTTCCTTGCGGTGCCCATCGATCCCTTAACGTCAACAAAGAAACACTAAAATAGACTTTAGTTTGGAAAAATCGGAAGCAAACTCACACAACCCGCCCTTTCCCTTCACTTCTCCAAAAACTGCCGAAATTTTCGATTTTTTACGTAAATTTAGCAATTTTCTCCAAGTGTGCTCCCCCTCCCCTTTCTTTCTTTTTTAAGTATGCAGAAAATGATAATTCTTTTTTTTCTCTCAAATAGTATTTCTAGTTTTAATTTAAACACCCTTGACAGCTTAATGTATTAGCTATTTCACAACGAAAGGGCGGCAAATAGGGGAACCGCCCCGGGCGGCAAACATTTTAGCTACGCCACTGCGCGGAGGCTATTTATAAATCCTAGAGAAGTTTCGACAAAATTCGAAATGCTTCTCATATTTTCTTTTTATTCCATTCACAAATGTTATTCGGGGGACCATATACTTCAGTCGAATGTTAAGAGGTTGTATGTACATTACAAGAAACTATTTGCAGATTACGTTTCTAAGATAATTTTAGATGAAAAATAATGGAATAAACGCCAAATTTAGCTAGATTACAACAAATTAATCATAAAAATAATTACTATTTACAGAATTTCTAACAATAGGAACTTATTGTTTGCATATTGTGCATGATGCTATGCACAACGGAGTTGAAAATCTTTTTCTTGACGTAAATAAATTCGCATTAGACATCTATCAAGTGTTTAAATTATCACTAGCCAGGAGGGAAGATTTTCATTCCTTGCAAGTTTAATTGCTTTGATAAAGCTTTGGCTGGTCATGTCTTTTTACGAAATGTTGAAACAAGGTGGTTAACTCTTGGGCCTGTGATATGTGCCTTCAGTATGTAATATACTGATTGAGCAGTATTCAGTTATTCAAAATTATTTCTTAAAATCTATATCTGTTTAGTATGAAGGTGGCAATTTAGATTGATGTAATAGAATCACAACTTCATTGAAAGATCCATTTACACTTGTGCAGTTATATTTTGTCTCATTTCTCTCTGACCTGATGAAAAAACATGTACTACTTTTACAAAAAACCCAGTTGTTCATTTTTTGCACCAAAAATTGAACGAACTTATTGGAAGTATATTTTTAAAGTTCACGAAATCGAAAGTAGTGGGAGACAAAAAAAAGTCTATTTCTGTAATAAAATTTTATTTGTGTACTTATTATCAAGTCAAATTCATTATAGAAGATTTTCCTCCTAATTGCTGCCTGTTTAGATTAACCCAAATTAAAATCGTAAGATAAAATATTTCTACTTTATAATGTGTCATTGTGTTGAAGAATAAAAGATTGAATGCATTCTAGTGTAGTTTTCAAGATTAAATTTGAAATATCTGATCACCCGCTACAAAAATTAAGCTTATAAATTACATTTAAGTTATGAAACTTGTTATTTGTTGTCCTAAAAAATGTCCTAAAATTTTACTAAAATTGTTTACTAAAATTTTTGAAATCACCACTCCGACCTCTGTAAGTGCTTGAACATGAAAATGTACCAGAATTAGCAAATGAAATATGTAATGCATATGATTTTGCTTTATTTTATCTTAGATTTGCATGTACAGTGTTAGCATATGGCCAAACTGGAGCTGGGAAAACATATACATTAACTGGACCTCAGGTAAGTTTTGAAAACTAAACGAGAAAAAAATCCTTAATTCATCAATAAATTAATTACAATCATGTTTCCTGCACAGATGTAGATAATTTCTTTTAGTATACTGTATGTAATTTACAAGTTGAATGGAAATAAGGGGAAAAATTTATGTATCATCAACTTATTGTTTTAATAACACAATAGTTATAACTTTATTTGTAATTTTTTGCAACTTAGTTATGCATATTCGAGTGAAAAGTTTACATTCACCTAAAAAATTGATACGGTGCATAGAAATTTAATTGAAATAAGGTTGTACACAACGATTAAGGGAGTTTTCAATTATTATTTTTGGTAATTAGTTATTTGGTTAACAGTACCTAATTATATAGCATATGAGATAATACTTTTTATCTCATACGCAAAAGAGAATTACTGTTCTCGGAACCTTTGAAAATCTTAATGCACTAACTGCGCAAACTTTAATGAGTAAAAATATGTTTATGAAGATTTTTTTTTTAAACTTTACTAAGCGATCTACGAAGTGTAAACCCCCGACGCAAAAGGAAGGGGGATGTAAGTTTAACGTGTGTATATGTTTGCGCATATGTGTGTGTGCATATACCTGTAGCAGCATAGCTCCTAAATGAATGCATGACATACCATCATCGAGTTTCCTAATAAGTTATTATGCAAAAATGCAAATTAATACATAACAAATACAATGGCATAGGGTTGTCTAAGCAAAAGTGGTTCAGGGGTGGAGTGGGTCCTCCAAGCAAAGGGTGTGAGCTTCTAAATGTAAAGACACCCAGTAAAAGCAATGAAAATGGACAGCAGATAGCTTAAATATTAAAATAAGCAATTAACAAAAGTAAAACAAGACAAAATGGAACAGAAAGTTAAAACTTATTGCATAATTCCCTCCCAGAGAAAAACCGTTAAGCATTAAAATTCAGTAAAACGACCCATAAAATACATTTTGCTGTCAAAATGAAACCGCTTATTAATAAATTAACAAAAAAATTATGCTCGCAAATTTTTCGCTACGAATTAACTGCCACATTTAGCGAAAAGAAGAATAAACATGATTCAGGAAAGCAGAGAGAAGTTGGTAAACAACAAAACGGTTAAACAAGTACAAAATAAAACATGAAATGGAAACGTAAAGACAGAAAAAAAGTAACAAAGAAAGACAAAACAATAACCACCTACAACACAACGGAGAAAAAATATGAGATCAAAGAAGAGGGCGAAAAATGACTAATAATTAATGAATGGATGCCACACTGCAGAAAAATACGGAATGGCTTTAAGATCGTTAACTAGATAAGAACGATTTTTCAGAATGTGGAAAGACTCCCAAAAATCAAGATCTGATGAATTTGGGCATTTCTGGATAATTTTAAATGAGTTGAAATCAAAGGAGTGATTTGAGTCCCATATAGACGTTCTCCTTAGCTAAAACTGCCTTTCTATTTCTTAATTCTTTAGCTTAGATTTTTTGTGTTGAATGTTTATTCAGCAGAGTACTCATTTTGATTTACTCACCCTTCTTTATAAAAAATAATAATTCTTCTTTAAATTGAGAGCATTTCTTTTTTAAGAGGACCTTTAAAAAAGCCTTTTTCTAATTAGACAGAAGGTCTACATTGTAACATTTCTAGAGGTCTTTTTAAACCTAAATATTTTTAATCAATGTAGAATGTCTACTTATTCAAAATTGTTTATGAAAATGTACATTCAATTAAATAAGTTTTAAATGTTAGCAGTCATTTTTAAAATGTTGCGTTAGTCACATCTAAACTGTTACGTTAGTCACAGCTCAAACGTTATATTAGTCACACTAATTATTTTATATTTACTGAATCTAAAATAATTTGTTTGTACTTTTTAAGTAGATATGATACAGATGTAAGAAAATAAAAAGTGCCGTTTGATTCAATCATCTGGTTTGGTTTTTAAACAGAAAATAGTACATTTTCGTGAATAACGTAAAGTAAATATTTTCAGTGAAATAACCAAATTAATCATAATACTTATCTTATAATATGTGTAAAAAGATCAGCCAATTTTATTGGGCCAACATCTAATCTTTTAGAATAAACATAGTTCTTTTAAAAATTTGCAATTTTTTTTTCATTACGCAAGAAAACTTAGACGCATGTTTTTGCGTATGCTAAACCTTTTCTACAACCTCGCACCAAGGGCGTATATAAGGGAGGGGTTGATGGGGCCCGGGCCTCCTCCAAAATGTGGGGGAAAAAAAAACTTAAATAAGGATTGTTAGTTTTGGTTTTTGTTGCTCAAAAATGATTTCCAAACTTTTAGCTACAAAAATGAATAAATAAATATGATAGTGATAATAATAAATATAATGCGTTAGAGCAGAGATTTCTAAACTGGGTGCCGCAGGTAGGAGGTGAGGGGTGCCGCCAAGCACCCATGGTAACAATAATACGTATGTATATAAACTAGACTAGGATGCCGTGAGAAAATTCCAATTCTTCAAAGGATGCCGTCAATCACTAAAGTTTGGGAACCCTGCTTTAGATGGCACCAGGATATGGTATTCAGAAGGGGTTGGAGGATCCGTACCCCGTTCTCCAGAAAAGAACGGGCCTTGGGAAAGCGATGTTATTTCAACAAAAAGAAAAGCAAAAAATGTTGGGGGAAAAAATCTCAATTCTTTCAAAAAGAAATCTTTAAATTAAATATATATATATATATATATATATATATATATATATATATATATATATATATATATATATATATATATATATATATATATATATATATATATATATATATATATATATATATATATATATATATATACAGATGCAGCTAATTGCTTAGCAATTTAAATTCCTCTCTCTTTCACACACCCCTTTTTCTTTTCAAAATTATTCTCTCCTTAACTCTCGTTTGCTGAAAGAAATTTAAAATAAGTTTCAGTTGTTCGGTTGGAGTAATAATGAAAATTGATGTCTTAAAAACGCATTTATTTAGGCGTTTTTCAAAACATTTCTGGAGGAGGATCCCCGAACCAACATCCTTTCACTGAGGTTACTATAAAAAATAGTCTGCAGTTGCGCCTTAAAGATTTCAATTTTGGAAAAGTTTCAGAGGGAGATCAATAAAACCGCTCCTTAACACTAAATATCTATAAAGATGACCTGAAATTGCGTTGTACCTTTCAGAGAAGGATTCTCGAACTCCTTCTTACTTCCAAAGATTGCCTAATGTTGGGAAAAAATCTGAATTGCTTTTGAAAAGAACCTTAAAATAAAATTTTTCAAAAGTTACTGATGACTATTGATCACGTCCAACACTTTCTATTCTTTTCAGTCCCCCCTCCAAATTTTTCCCCTTTTTCCTAGTCGGTCAAAGACAAGGAAGTCTTCAAAATGCTACACTTCGAAGTCCCCTCCGACTAAAGCCCTGGATACTTCTCTTAAGTGGCGACACACTTTGATCCATGCACTGCGCGCCGCTTTCGACTGCGATTGGAGGCGGGCAGTCACGTGGGTTCAGTCCGCCATTTTGTGTCGTTGCCTGTGTGATTTCACTGTGCGGAATACTAGATATTTTCTCTTTGCTATTCGTATTTTTCATCAAACGCTATCTTTAATGTGAAGATGCCTTGGTGTAGTGTATTAAGATGTTCTAACAGTTCAAAATTACTATATCGAAATACATTGAAAGATTATTTATGTATTTTAAATTTTTTCATCAATACTACTGTGCAATTTCAGATACTTTTTGAAACCCTTGTTCAAATTGTAATATTTTTTACTTTCATGAAACTGTCTGATGGTTTGTTAATTTTCATGGGATAATAAGGACATTCACTAAAATCATCATAAATAGTTCCTTCAAATATTGTAAAGCTCAACTACGTAACGGCACCTAATAAATTGCTAGCAGTAGTAAAATATTTGCCCTGTTTTTAAAACAGATTTTTCAGAGTTTAAGGTAACAAAGCCGTCAAAATTTAAATATACTAATTATTTTTAATGTAAATTTTCTATTGTTTAGTAAGTTTCAAAATTATTCTAAGAACACGTCGTTTTGCTTTTAATTGTGTCATAGCCATGAGTTTCAGTGTGTTGCCAAGTTAATTATTTATCTACTTTGCGCATAAAAACTAAGATATTAAAAATATGAAATTATTCATTAAAAAAATTGAGCTTCTTTGAGATTATAGTAACATGTAACTCAAGCCAAGTTAGATAATTACGTGAAGATATTTTTTTTTTTTTTTTTTTTGCCCCGGAAAAAATCTGTTTTCGTTTATTTTTTATTTTGATGTGAAAACCTTTTTAATAAAAAAAAATATATACAATTTATCCCAGAATCTGTTAATTTATAAATTCATTATTACTATTTATAACAGTTCGTCACAGTTTTAATCTGCACTCTTTTATTTGAATTCCTATTGGTATCAAATAATTCAATTATTATTATTTTTTTTAATATTGATTTAAAACTGATTACATTTTATTACATTTTATTAAGTTTTTAAGAACTACTAGTATCCTTAAAAATCAGGTTTAAATGAAAGACATTTTTTAATGTAAAATCGTCATGAGAAACAAGAAAGTGTTGGTAAAATGTAAAAAAAAAAAAAAAAAAAAAAAAAAAAAAAAAAAAAAAAACATGGAAGAGTCCTGCTGAAAATAAAACCTTATTAGTTAAAACAAAAAGAATTTTTGCTATTTTTTAGAAATGAATAATTTTCCATAAGAAAGCTATACACATTAGTAATACAATTGATACTGCTTTGCATGAATAAGTTCAAACTGTTGCCCACAAATAATTTATGACATAATTAATTTAACTCACTCCTTTTCTACTCAGTAGTGGATTTAAGGGGGGAGCAGGAGGCTCGTGCCCCTCCAAAGGATGAATTTATTTAACTATTTTATTCACTATTTTTTAATTGACTTCTCCATAGCATTTTTTATATAGTTAATTAAACAGAACACAAAACACACATAGAGCATATTTTGAATAATAGCATTTTTATTTGCTAAAGAAGTCATACTGGAGTCCTAGAGTGGCAGAATACATTTATACATTTAACTCGCTGGTTTTGAATTCAAGGGAACGTAATATCGCGATTCGTCCATTAATTTTTCTTTGATGGAATCAATAACTAACATTCTTCAAAAAATGTGCAGGCATACCTAAAAGAATTATTATTTTGATCCAGGAAGCTATTTGCGAAATAATAGCTTTTTCTTTTTCAGCTTATAAAAAAATGCAAAATGAAAGAAATCATATCGTAGTTTCTTGAGAAAACCATGATATTAATGGAGGCAGCATGTAATATGAATATGTTATCTCAACTGTATCATTGCTTCAAAAACAATCAGTTTGAAATCCACACAGAAATTGTCCCGAATTTTTCAGTAAAACTTATATGTTTAATAGCTATGATTTTCTTAATTAAATAATATTTTATAGTTAAAATACTATACAATAATATTAAAAACTCAAATGAGGTATGGGTATATTTTTTATTGAATAACCTTGCCCTCGTGTTATAATCATTACGACATTGTTCCTAAAATTAAAACCGCTAATTGTATAGCATTTCGGTAACATTATTACGGCTCAGTATTTAATTGGCTTGAAACGTTAAAGATGTTTTACGTCCACATTCAAAGTATATTGATACGTAATATGTATGTACTTAGAAGTGGATCATTAGTTTAAGGGATCCTAAAAAAATTTAAAAAAAAAAGACATTTTAAAATAAAGTAATGAAAACTGGTTATGAAACATCGTATGTGGCAGGGGAGAGGAGGAGGTGCTATTTAATTTCCCGGCCCCCTCCGAGAGATTTTTCGGTATCCTCCCCGGGTTCTACTACACCAACTTTCTAATAATAAAACATATTTAAAACACTTAAGTAATTTGTAACTCAGAAGGTCTATATGGGGGAAAAAAAGAAATTATTCTTAAAAATGATCGAAAATTTCTTCAAAACAATACTAAGGTAAAATTCAACATTTTCGTATGTATATTATCAGTTACATAAGTTACGATTAAAAATCTGTAAACATTCGTTGATAAAAAGATACTTTTCAATGAGCGAAACTCTGTATTTTTCTACTGTTGAGGTAGGGAGAAAGTTGCGGAACGACACAAAATGGCGGACGCTGGAGCATGTCGCCACTTAAGAGACGGATCGAGGGCTTTACCTCCGACCACTAAAACCATTAAAGAGAATCTCCAACCTCGTTTTCAGGGCTACAATGTCGAAAAATTTCCAGGGGACGATTACCAAACGCCTTGCCTTCTGAAAGCATCGAAAATTGTTAAAGATTTCCTTTATGGAGCTTAAATTTTGAAAAATGGCCGAACCCCCTAACGTTACCAAATATGGTCCGACTACTCCCATCTGAAATCTGACAAGGAAAAAAACTACAATTTTGGAAAATTCAAGATGAAGAGTGTTTAAATCCCTTCACCTAGTATTACTGAACATCTGTTTAAAACTTCGTTTTTTAGGACTTTAATTTCAAAATAGTTTTTGGGGACTGTCCCAGAACCGTCCTGCCCGTAACATCATCGAAATTAGTCTGAAACTGCGTTTTTAGAACTTCAATTTCGAAAAATTGGGCGGAGGAGTGAGGGATTTCTCTCTATTTTTTTTTTTATTTTTAAATCAATAGAAGGCAACTTCAAAAATTCCTATTCTTTTCATTACACTAACGTCAACAAATCCAGCCTATAATGGAGTTTTTAAGATTTTAATGTCTAAAAACTTCCGCAGAAGCCCCCGATTTTTTCCTCCCCTTAGCATCACCAGTGACTGTCTAAAACTGCGTTCTTAGGACTAGAAATTCAAAAATTTCCTGAGGGAGAACCCCCTGACCCCTCCCCCACCAGAAGCGATTATATCTCGAGAGTGCCCTCCTAAAATTATTATTTGGTTGCGCCAGTCGATGACAAACCTTATATAAAGTTCTTGCCCCACCTAAACAAAAATGAGAACATCAAGGCACTATTGCTCTCCCCCCCCCCCAAAAAAAAATACAAAAAACAAAATAAAGGGGGGGGGCTAATCTTGGTTATATGGGCCCCCTCCAAAATAAAAACATATATACGCCACTGCCTCGCACGTTTAGAGCCAGAAGGAACACACCGAATGAAATTTTTGCTAACTGTTACTGGGTTTATGTACTAGAAAGTATGCCGAATGAAATGATAGGTCGCAATTAGGATTTTGTGGGAAAAAAAATTCTGAGGCTGAGGTTGACATTTCTATGGAATGAGCCTAGTCGCGATTTCAAGTTTCAATAATTGAGCAATTCTGCAGGTATCTTCAAGTCAAAGAAGAAATATTTTTTCCTGCGGATTTCTTGCAGAATTTTGTAAAAGCATCTCGTAATCATCGCATAATACTGCAAAAATGCCGAGTTTTGAGTTGAATAAACGTCCTTTTCTGGAAATTTATATCTTCTTCCAATTTAAAAAATCCTCAAAACATTTGAAGATTTCTGCAAAACATGAAGATACCTGCAGAAAATCTGCAGAATTACTCAATTATTGAAACTTTAAATCGCAAAAACCCTACGATTGAACCACTTTTGCTTAGACAACCCTGCATCATCATATTTGCAATTTTTTTACCTACATTTTTATACATTACTTATTAGGAAACTCGATGAGGGAAGGTCACACTAAGTCGGATCTTGTACTATATGCTCGTGGGCCATAATAAGAGACCCGAGAAGCTGATTATGTAGCTCGTTGTTAGTGTTTGAAAGATGTCTTGATCGAGCCTGTCTTAGCCAGAGGAGCTGAATCTACGACTCGTGGGCCACGAATCTAATTCATGAAGCTCGTCGTTATGTTAAATGCTACGAATCAAAAACTGTTCTCTAACGTTCCAAAACAACCAATCATCTTCATTTGGTATTTGGAACAAAGCAGTCAAAAACTTGTTTCCAAAAACCAGATCGAAACTTCGTATTAATAAAATGAGCGTGTAGTATAATGATAACAATAACTCTTGGATCGTAATTTTTATTCTTTTGTCGTGCTTTACCATATTATGCAGGAAAAATGTAAATACATTTAATTTCCCATGTGTTCTGGTCCACGAGATTCGTCTTAATAGGAGGTACGGTCATAAAGTAAAAAAAAGGTTGGCACCACTGTTGTAGTCCATTATTCAGTTGAGTTTTTCTTTCATTAAATTTTTAATTTAATACGTAAAATACACCACCAGCTCAGTCATTCGATCCGAGGACCGCAGTTTCATGCTTATTAGCAATCATCAGCCCGGAATATGAGGTGGAAAACCTCTAAAGGAAGCCATGAGTGCTAATAAGCACGAAACTGCAGTCCTCGGATGGAATGAGCTGGCGGTGTATTTTATGTATTTCTGCCTTAGCCCTGGCTATAGGGCGGTAACCTACTGAAAATTTTAATTTAATGTTAGTTTTTGTTTTGAAATTGAAAAGTCGGACTCGGGAAAGAGAATTATTTTAGTTGTATACGTGGTGTTGAAAGAAATCGGCTTCAGTGCAACAGTAACAACAATTAACGTTTTTTCTTTTCGATCTCAGCATTAACATTCACTTAGAAAATATGCTACTAATACGAGCATAAATATACTATATTACATTACATCATAATTAAAAATAGTCTAATGCTGTGTTGTTTGGTGAGAATAATGTAATTCTGCAGAGCCTATGTTGGAAACTTTTTAATGATTCTTTTCAGAGCGATGACTTGCTGAGACCCGGTGTCCGATCATCGCCAGGAATCGTTCACATGGCATTTGCATACCTTTTCAACCAAATTAAGCAAAGAAAAGACATTGATTATATAGTCCAGGCTTCATATATGGAAATTTATAAAGAACAGGTGAGTTATATTACTAAATCCATTTTAGAAATGAACTTTCAATACTTCGAGTAAGTAATTAATTTAATTATTAACTTTTTCAGCAACTTTCCAACTTGTAGTGAATTCTAATTCTTCCTTTATCGATAGGTTTTCGACTTATTAAACCCTTCGACGAAGGGCTTGCCTGTTCGATGGTCGAAAGAGAAAGGTTTCTATGCAGAGAACCTCTTTGTCGTCGAATGCGAAGATGCGGGTGACTTAGAAGGAGTTCTGGATGAAGGTAAACCTTTGGAAGGTTTTAGATTTAACTAAATAGTAACCCCTCGTTATATTGCGCCTCGATATTTCGCTCATTCGGATATATCGCACTTTTCTTCTGTCTCCATGGATGAAATATTAAAACCATAAAAAAAAAACCTTGCTTTAAGCTTGAAACCATTCATGAAAACTTATGGTATTACTGAGAAAAGGTCTCTTCTTTATTTTTTCAATGAACAAGACGAAGATTCTTCTATTCTTCTTAATTCACTGGAAAAGCAGCGGAAATTCCTGTACCGGAAGTATAGTTTAGTTTAAGATCTAGTTTGGAAACTACTTAACATTTGCTTTTGTATTGATACTTAGACCCTTACAATGAGGGAGAGACAGCAGGCAGTGTCATATTGGCCCAAGTAGAAAAGAACATAAGCCCTCTGACTGTCTTTTAGTACAGAAAAGATCTGTGCTTGGTTGCACAAATCGGGATTTGCATTAAAGAAAGGAAGAATGATCTGGATGGGAGAAACAGTTTTCCGAAAACTATCTGGTTACTTTTACTTTTCACATCCTTTCTACTGCAAATCAAAGGGATTAGAAAGTCTATTGGGAGTGAGAGGGAATTGGAATGCTTACTCTTATCTCGCGGTAGCTAAGAAAGATCATTTTCATTCGCCATTTGATATTTGTACCTCTCTGACGCTAAAAATTTACCTCCCTTAAATTTAAATCTTGTTTAATATTAATACATGTTATAGTACATTTGTGAATTACATCTAAACTATTTGAAAATCATGTCAAAAAGAACGAATGCTAGTTTACTTGTATGTTGGATGGATAACTATTTTTAATGACCTCGGTTATATCACGCTTTCGGATATATCGCGCTTTTTCTTTGTCCCCTGAAAGCGCGATATAACGAGTTATTACTAAAGTTCACTAATTTGCATTCAAAAATAGTGTAGAGAACAGACAACAGTATTAGATTTAAAGTTTTGAATCCGAATTCTATGGCTTTAAAATAAATAAATCCATTTTTCAAGGTATGAATTGAAATGATTTTCGTATTCAAAGTTAGCTCACATTCCACGAAAATATCGCTGTTCCAGTTCAATATTGAAATACATTAGAAATTGCTTTGAGAAAAACGCATTTAAGCATTTTTTTTTCTCCGTGTAACATACGACAGGTACCAACGAAAATTGAATTAGATAGGAAACAAACTGGAATTCAACATGTCTCAGTATAGAACAAGATGAAGCACGAACTATTCTCTAAATACCTGTATAAAATTTCAAAATTTCACTTTTTTACGATGTCTTAGTTTTGAACTAGAGCAGTAATTCTCTTTGTTAAAAACTCCAGTTGCTACAGCGTGTATGAGCTCTGCGATACTGTGATACGATTTCAAATTTGCCATCATTACCGACAATTGACATTAACGACAAAATTGAGCCAAATGTGCCAATCGGTGCCATCAATGTCAACCCGCTACAAAAAGATGCCTCTATGCTTGTAATTAACAAAACCTTAAGAAAAATAAACTAATCGCTTAAAATATTTCCGCAAATAAAATCATAATATTTAGTTCAGTTGTTCGAAATCGAGTGTATATTAACCTTATTTTTTTATAATTTTATTGTCATAAGGCTACTTATAAATTGTTTCTTATGACGAAAACATTTTTCTAAATTCAGTATCATTTAATTCAGGCATTAATTTTAAAACACAAACTTAAAGAAATATTAGTAGAAATATGTCATAGCTCTCAAAACGCGTTCGAAATTACCAATAAGTTTCTATAAAGGTGAAAAAAGTTAGAAAAGCAGGTAAAAAAGAATTATTATAAAATGTACCATATCAAAACTGAATTTAATTTTCCCGATAAGACTCAGGTTTCTCTAAATTATTTTGAGCCGAAATGAATAATTAAATGGCAACATGGTAGATGATGTATCAGATTAATTTTACTTTAATGCGTTACTTTACTTGCCCATTAAGCCTGGAATTTCAAAGCTCTGACTGGCAATTTTGTATTATGTCAGCACTAACGCAACCAGATTTGCTTCGGGGTATTGTCCTACCACGTTTGCCGTAGCATGTGACCAGTTAAGGTCAAAATTATATCAAAATAAGTTTATTAGGTTAAGAAAAATTTTCATGTGAGAATTTCGTTTATTTTAAACTGTCTTTGATTCGAATTTGGCAAACTGGCATCCCTGTAAACGTAAACTAATATTGGTAAGTCCATTTACGCCTGTAAATCGGAAGTTAGTCATTAAATATCATCGGAGGTCGAACATTAGCATACTTTTCTGCATCATTTAAAATCTGACACAATTGAGTCAAACAAGATTGAAATAAAAATTAAATAAAGAAAACTAGATGTACATTACCAATTTGCTTTCGACAGTTAAGATAGTTTTAGCCAAAATAAAGTATTAAGGTAAATTGCTTAAGGAACGAGCAAAAATAAGGTTACTTTCGCATTTTGTCTGCATTTCTTGATTTTTTTATGCTTTCGTATAAAAGTGAAATATGCATTTTAAGTTGACTTGTAGTATTTATTTTGCCTCAATATATATGTTTTTTTATTTATATCCACCATGTAAATAGTTTATGTTTTAGTAGGAAAAAAATTACATTTTATTTGATTCTCTACCTGGAGTAAACAATAAGAGATTTGTTTTATGTTGTTCTCCAGGTCGGAAAAATCGCCAGGTTCGTGCGCACAATATGAACGAATATTCTTCCCGTAGTCATACCATGTTAATCCTGACGCTGACTTCCGAAGTTCGGGATTCCGAAGATCCGACGCACTACATTCGACGATATGGAAAACTGTTTCTTGTTGATTTGGCTGGATCCGAGAAAACTAAAAAGACCAACAGCAGAGGGGAAACACTAAAAGAAGCAAATAACATCAATAAATCTCTCCTAGTTTTAGGTAAGAATAGATGTATGAATTTCTCTGCTTCTGTCTTGTGTAAACATAACATAATCAAAGATCTGAAACTGCAAAAAACTGAGAAATGAGCTACGGTAACTTTCTATTCAATTCCAAAGCAATTCAAAATGCAATCGTATTAACAGATATTTTGCTATTGTGCACTACTTAGAAGAACTAGTTTTTATTATTTCTAAAAATCAAAAACGAAGAAATAAAGAAGGAAAAGTTTCGATCTATGCCTTTGACCTCTTTTTTCTTCCTTCAGCACTTAATTGTTCTACAATAAAAATGTAATACATTTTAAAATTACAATACATTCTGAGACTAATAAAGGAATCAATGTACAGTTAATTGCATACATGTTTTCATTACGAGGGTTGCTTTTGTACGTTGATTCTGCAAAGATCTTATATATATATATATATATATATATATATATATATATATATATATATATATATATATATATATATATATATATATATATATATATATATATATATATATATATATATATATATATATATATATATATATATATATATATATATATATATATATATATATATATATAAACATTTTTCCTGTTTTGAAGTGAAATAATCTTCATAATTTCTGGCTAACCGAGTCAATTTTCAAAGATTTTCCTTTGATCTTGGTAATTTTGCAATGTTTTTCTCCTTCGGCTGCAACATTTTAAACGTTGGTAATAATTGATTTTTTTCAAGATTTTTTCTTTATCGGGAGCTATTTTAGAGGAATAGGAACTAATTGTTCGTCTTACCGCGTCTACTTAATGCTTACCTTTGTACCACACTCCGACTCTTTTTCCTTTTAGTCGAATTTTTAGTTAAATTTTCTTTTTCGTTTTAAGCAGATAGAGAGAAGGGAGGGAAATTTTTGTCCACAGATAAGAGCAAACCATCGAATTTATTAATGAATTTAATATTTGTTTTTGGGCGAGATAAACTCTCACAACAACACAATGGATATTTTTGCAGCAATTATTTTATTTAACATTAGACTTCTTCTTGAATGAAACAACTATTTGCTTTCCAAGACCACGTATTTTTCATCAAAATTACTTGCATCTTGTATGCATATCTCAAATTTATAAATTGAAGTACAACAAATAATCGTTGGTGAAACCATTTCCTTTACCTTTACATTTCATCTTTTCTCTTTTTGACAACATTCTTTTTTGACTATCAACAGCTGCAAAATTTTAGGGTTTCTAGGCAACGTTACGATGTTTAGAGCACGCCCATATGATGCCAAGGCTGTTTGAGACAGTCATGTAGAACAGGACGTTTTCTTAAAATACCAGCTGTTAAGGATTCCATCATTTTGTCAAGTGACCTGAAAGACACGTGAGAAGGAAGAGATCTCTAGATGACTGCACAGAAAGCGGAGTTTTTTTCCTCGAGAGGTCAAACTATAATTGTGCACTGTAATTAGTCTTACCATCGTAATCCTGCTGTATATATCCACTGTAAATTCCATGTAACCTGTAGGGAGCGTTTGATACTCCAATATCAGGAGAACAGTTTCATTACAATTGACTGACAGCTACTAGCACACAAACTGATCTTTATGAAGAGTGCCCTTGACGCGCAAACGCCAACGTAACTGATTACGATGGTGTCATGAACGAACACTTGGGCAACTGAGTTTCTGGTGCTCAGCAAGAAGTCTTGACTGACAGCTGCTAGTACACAAGCCGTCTTTTGCGAAGAGTGCCATTGACACATAAACACCGACGTGACAGATTACGATGATGTCGTGAACGAACACTTGGGCAACTGAGTTTCTGGTGCTCAACAAAAAGTCTTGACTGACAGCTGCTAGTACACAAGCCGTCTTTTTCGAAGAGTGCCATTGACACATAAACACCGACGTGACAGATTACGATGGTGTCATGAACAAACACTTGAACAACGACAGCTGCTCGCACACGAGCCGTTCGTTGTGAAGTGTGCCATTGACCCACAAACACCGACGTGACAGATTACGATGGTTTCATGGAACGAACACTTGGAGAGAGACTAGTACAAGTCTAAATCGTGTTTATATGATGACGAATACAGGACGTCAGAGAGACATTAATAGTCCGATCACAAATTCTAAACGTCACACCGTCCCCTAAGTTTAGAGTGTCTGCAGCCAATGTATCAGACTATTCTCTAAGTATAAGTACCTTTGAAAGGCAAGGCGAATAATCATGTGAAGAACTTTGACAAATTAATTTACCCGATCGTACTGTCATGCCCTTTTCACCTGAAAAATAGTATTTTCTAGCAGGACTACTCACGATCGCATCATCAAATCAGACAAACCTTTCAACATGCCCACTTTCTGTCTGTAAGGTTTCCTGATCTCTCAATTGATGTGGTTTGCTATCGTCTGCCTGCTCTACCTTAGACTCAATCGATAGGATAAACCATGGACGACGATCGGCTTCTATCGTTCTGGGCATCACATGCAAACAAATTGAATATGTATTTCGTAGGGTTTCTGCTTGCTATCATCTCGATGGGTGTTTCCTTATTTTACGAACTATCCTGCATATTTTACAGCTGTATAAATTTATCTTTCCGTCAATAACATCACTTTTTGCTCATGCGTGTTCTCTCAGTGTATAATTTTTAACTTCATTATAACGTTTTCAAAATATTGTGTTCTATGTGACGAGAAAGGTGATTTTAAGTAGCATTGCTGATATCGCTGCAATCATTAAAAATATTTTGTGGAACTGCAAGCGAAATATCAAGAGCTGGTTGCGATTTTATTCAAACTAAATAAACAATAATTCTAATGAAAAGATTAGTAGAACTAATACAAATAGTTCTAGAACTGTTACCCTTTCTAGCAATCAGACGTCTCGCTATAAACAAGCAATGCATAAAAAATGAAGCAAAACCACTTCTCTCGAAACACATAATATACGGTTAACTATACCTGACAATAGCCTGATTGATAAGGTATTTATTTGGTTCCGTGTTTAGAAAGTTGGTAACTATAGATACACTAAAGCAGGTAAAGTAGCTGTTGCTTCATTCTACGCTTTTCGGGAACTTTAGAAACAAAGCATAAAACATCCATTTATTTCTTTTTTATAGCGAATAAGAAACCTTTTTCTCTTCAAAAAAACCCATAACGTAATACGTTGAATGGAACATTAGCATCGTTAATGTGCGGAAGAAGAAAAGGCTCTAGAAGAGTTTTCCAAGTATTTCCCTTTCCGTTGTAAATTATATATTGATGCTTTATAGGCAGAACTTTCTTAATTAATTCTTGAAGAGGAAGTAGAACAAGACTTAAAATTTGTAAGATGGATTATTTTAAAATCGCTGTATATCTATCCATGCATCTCTCTCTCACTCTCTCTCTCTCTCTCTATATATATATATATATATAGAGAGAGAGAGAGAGAGACGCTACCGACCTCTATAGAAAACTGCAGATTAATATATCATGCCAACTACTCCAGCTCTTTGATAACGTAGCAGTTACTGTCCAGTCTATAGTTCATATTGTTCAACTTCGTATAGTTTTTCAATTTATATTGTTAGTATTCTTATATGTTTCTTGTTGTTTTTGTTTCATACACTTGCTAGTGTGCTACTTACGAGTGAGACTTTAAATTATACATACATACATACATATATATATATATAGAGAGAGAGAGAGAGAGAGAGAAAGAAAGAGAGAGAGAGAGAGAGAGAGAGAAAGAAAGAGAGAGAGAGAGAGAATTTGCTGAAAAAAGAGACCCAGAAAAATAATTTTAAGAGAAAAGATGATTATCCAATCTCTACGATCTATACTTAATGAAATAGACAGATAAATGAAACGGAATTCTAAAATTAGTTCCGTTTACGGAGTAAGTTATAAATGATGACTCGCCCTAAAATGAAGATGAATCCATTTTATAGTAAATAAATCACTGCATGTCGTAAAGAATCTCAGATGCTTTATTCAAAATAAACTGACCTAAAGTAACGAAAAGAGAAGCAAATATTTCAGTTTGCAAACCAAATAATTTGGTTTGTGAGTAAATTTAACTGAATTTGATTAATTTAGCATTGAAATTTCTTTAAAAAAAATTCTATAAACATTATGGTCATCTTCCCATTTATCAGTTTGTAGCAAATGAAAGTGTTTGCATGCGTGAAGTCAAACGCATTTTTTTATACAGGCAATTGCATCTCTGCTTTGGCTGATCCTAGGAAACGCAGTGGACACATTCCCTACAGAGACAGCACACTAACGAAACTGTTAGCTGACAGCCTCGGAGGAAGTGGACTTGCGTTGATGGTAAGTTTTAAAAAGGGTTTTCAAGACGATTTTTTCTCCTAATTATTATACCCTTCTCTCCCCCCTCCTTCTTACGGTTAATTGGGCCACTAAATTATTTAATGGTCTGTTTCTATTTAAAATAGAAACAGTGTAAGTGTGAAAAAATTCCTTCACTATAGTTAATTTTTCTTCGTTTCTTTTTTTTAAGTTAGGTAAAACCTCTGTCCATTTCGACGTTTTTATCTTTGCCAATAAGTAAAAAAACGGAGTTAATTGTTTCTGTCTGCTAGGAAGATCTTTGACATGAGTACAATATTTTGACCAATTTTTAGATTTTACATTTTAATGTTTGATCATATATACTAATTTACTTTTTCTCCTTTAACACATCAGTTTTTATGTCAGTGCAATTTTATTGTGAGTGACAATTTTATAAATTATGAGCTTGTGGAAAGCTTACAATATATAACATGGCTTTTTTTTCTGGGTAATCAATGTCATTTTCCATTTGGTAACATTATAAAACATGGAGAAACTTCATTTTGCTGCAAAATCTTACTTTTTGTGGTAGTATGAATTTTCGAGGCTTTTTTTAATTTTTTTTAATGTGAGAACAAAAAGTAAACAGTCTGTTTCACAAATTCATAGAACATTTTTTTTATTTCTAAGGCAGATCATGAACAGTTACAACATGAATATAACAGGAAACAAAAAAAGAGGAACAGAGAACTAAAAATGTCGCAACAAAGTTCATTAATCCAGTTTGTCTCTAGCCTCCCAATAACGCTGAGCTATGGAGGTCTTGCAAAGCGCGGTACAGTGCAGTAGGTAAGCGAGGTCCACCTATTTCATAGAACATTCCCACCAAAATTCTACTTATTGATGACAACGAACTTATCACGCAAAATTAGCTTGTGTGTGTTACATCGATTTCGCAAACAAATCTCGAAATACATTAAACGATCATGTGTTTATTGTGGGTTCCCTGGTAGCGACGTTCAAAATGATGCATGACCTGGTGGAAGTTCTCTCTTTGCACTCGGAATCTGCTTTCGTGTTCTCTGTTCTCCCTTCAAATACGTGTGATGGTGAGCATCAAGAATACTTACTTTGAGAGACACCCGACAGCTTATATTTTGCTGTATTATTAATTATCTTCTCAACCAGTTAAGCATAGCACTTAGCTGTATGAATTTCAATGAAGTCTTGAACTACTTCAACGAAACTGATTCTTGCCTCATTCTCTTTGTCTCTGACAATCTTGGGAAACTCTTGACGTTCAAAAATGTTCTTGATGTGATATCCAACAAAGGCGTCAATGTTAAATATCTCTTTTCGGACTTTGCTTTGAAAAGCTTTGGGAACAGACGTTAAATATGCTTGAATGCAGCAGAAACCGATTTTTTCTTTTTCAATTTTTTCAGGTTGCTTGCGTTTCTCCAAGTCGTGCCAACATTTCAGAAACTCTCAATACACTCCGCTACGCAGCAAGGGCGAAGAAAATCAGAACAAAACCTATGGTTCGGATGGTGAGTTTTAAAATAATGTAACTTTGAAAACACATACTATCTTTTTGAATATACTTCATAATTATTCCAAGCTTTTCGAGTGGTTTTAAAATGAAATACCTCATGAATAGAATTGTTTTATTTATTAATTTGCTTATTTTTATATTATATTATATTTTTATTTTATTCACTTATTCATTTATTTTTTGCGCACATGAAAAGATTACATCATTTTGCTTATATAAATTTCAAAAAATATAATATTATGGAACTTGGAAAAAAATAAACATATAAAATAATGTTACTCAGAGAAAAAAAATGTTTCAGTAAAAACGCATTACATGGTGTTAATTTATTATAATAACTTTAAGGAGAAACACATCAAAACGTTTATGCTCAATTTAGTGCTATACGAATGTAATAAACGAATGTAATAAAATTCAAAACAGAACATGCAAAACTGTTTTAGAAATGAGCAATTACTTGATGCAATTGAACAATCTTCTATGCCATTGGATTAACCAATAATAAAGCTTTTTCATTATTTTTGAAAGCTAACTGAACATAAAAATTCATGGCTTGGAAATACTTTTTTCTTTGAGTCACAAAGGCAAATTCACTTCCTGCACTTTTGCTGTAGTAAATTGCATTGCCTTTAATTTTAACTAGAACAATATTTACGGTCATACTTGATAAGCTTATCTTTTGTACTTGTTAAAATGTTACGAATTTATGCATCTGATTCCCAAAATTTAATTGAATCTCATTAGATTTTCGACTATATTTCGGCCAGATAGCAAAAAACTAGCTACAAAAAATTAACATTTAATGTCTTCGGAAGGTAATTTATTATTAAGACTATTTAAAACACTAAGTATAGTTTTTCTACTAATATTGTCTCTTGATATGCTTTTTTTGCTTAAAACAATCTTAATTTTAAAACACTTTCCAAAAGGTCATATTTTCCTCTATATTTTAAGAAATAATCAGTGAATAAAACAATACTGCATCTGTGGTTATAAAGAACGTAATATGAACAACAAGAAGTTTCGTCTAGAACTAAACGAGCCTACTTTCCCGTATACCCATATCGATTTCCTATTATCGGTTCAATATTCTCAAAATTAGCTAAAATCGCGAATCATAATTCGCAAGCCTAATTTTTTAATATTTTAAGCTGATTTCTAGAAATTGGCAACTTTAATAAACTATTGGGGGCGCTGCAGCCAATGTCTAATGGCGGATGAAAAAGGTAAAACAAACAAATGCCGTAACTTATGCTCTGATGCTTAGTGAATGACAGTAATTTTTCATCGTGTTTGTGAGAAGCTTTCTTTTCTATTCTTCTGAAATTATATTACATCATAAACTGCCTGGAGCCTGTAATTTACCCCAAAAGAAAACACGTGGAATGGAATGTTTTACCTTTTTCTTTAGTATTGTTAATCACCGCAAGGTAGCGTATTCGCGGTCTGGAGTTGCGAATAACATATGCCTCGCTCATCTAAAGAATAAGATGCGTAAAAAAATTACTTAAAAAAATGAACAAATAAAGTAGCTGCACTTTTTAAACAAAGCAGGTACTACATTTTTCCCCATCAAAAAAAAATCTTTAACCGATTTCAAAAATAAAAAAAAGAATTAAAATTAAAAGCTCATCTTTATATATTAATAGGCAAGCCGTTTTCTTTCGGTACCGATTTCTCCTCTGTTTGTGAACCGATTTCCTTCATTCTTCTTTTGTTCGGTAGCTATTGCCGAGTTTTAGTGTCATCAATAAAAATTTTGAAATCATACGCTAATTAACGGAGATATTAATAAAGAACGCATTTTCTTCCTAAATGGCTCTTTCTACGCGAACGAATGGTTCAATTGTTTCGAATTTGATATGGTTGGAAAGGTCTTTAAAATACACTTCTAACGAAAAAATTGTCAGGGTGCCCAAGGTCCAATAACCTAAATCCACTAGAAAAAAAGTTATAAGCGTTTATTAGTTAGCAAAACTCAAAAATTTTAATTTTATCTTTTTCCATTGTTGAAATTTATCGTTGGAAGCGTGAAACATTAAGTTTTAATTCATTTTTTAAACCTCTTTTTCTGCGCGAAAAATGCATTTTAATGCTTCGAGCTTGGTATGGTTGGAAAGCTCGCGAAAAATGCTCTAAAACACGTTTCACCTGGTTTTCTCGCGTGAAAATACAAATCCGCTATGTTGGCTAGAAATAGAGCTAGAAGCAATTAAAAGTTGGTGAAAATTCATTTTTATTTGCTTTTTCTCGCAACATAGTTAGCGTGAAGAAATTTCTGGATAATATTGTGGTGTTGCCAATTCTCGCTTGAGCATAAAGAAATGAAATACTTGCATTTGTTTTTATTATTGAGGCTTTTTGGGTAGCTACGGGCATTTAAAATAATTTCATTTTGATTATGTTTTCTTGATTTTAATTCGCAACTCCAGAGCTCGAGCACACTACCTTGCGGTGATTAACAATACTACCGAAAAAGGTAAAACATTCCGTTGCACGTGTTTTCTTTGGGGTTAATTACAGGCTTCAGACAGTTTGAGATGTAATGTAATTTTAGAGGAATAGAAAAGAAAGTTTCCCACAAACACGATGAAAAATTACTGTCATTCACTAAGCGTCAAAGAAAGTTAAAGTTACGGCGTGTGTTTGTTTTACCTTTTTCATCCGCCATTAGACAGTGGCTGCAGCGCCCCTATAGTTAGTTGGAGTTAGGAATATTTAAATAAATTATTTTACGGAGTGAGGGACAACTTTCAGTTCCAACTCCCAATAATACCTACATTTGCTATCACCACAAACAGATCTTAGGTGAAACTTTTGATAAAATTGGCGTATTATTACGACGTCCAGTGCTTTCGCATGGACAATGGGGTGGTTTCCTTCAGTCAAAAGTACTGCTTTTAGTCATTGAAATGGATAGAATGAGCAAAACAAATAACATGGACCCAGAAAATACTTTTATTTTCCCAACAGTTTTTTTTAAATTAATTTTTCTTAATGTCCGATTTTTCAAACAAGGCGTGGTCTTTATGATGTCACAAATGATGCACTTTGCCGCATCTTTCTACTACGTTTCCACGTTATGATAATCAAGCAGCGAATTAAAATTGCGCTCTACGCTTGTTACCAACCATATCGTTACCAATACACGTGAGTAAAGATGCGAATTAAATATTTTGCACATGAATGGCAACATTGAATAGCATTTTATCATTTGTGATGTCACACGACAGAAGTGTAAACAATGAAAGCGCAACGATTTAAGTAATTTTTTTTTAATATTAAACTTAACCAAATTATTTAAAAAATGCTCAGCTATATTTTGCTGACCATTGCTCTTTCAGAAAAAAATACTTTTAAAATTTTGGAAACGACCCCATTATATGTTGCCGTGAAGGGTTCGTTCATTTGACTGTTGGAAATTTCATATTTAACGGCAAGATCGTGCCTACCTTCAGAAAAAATATTGTTTGTACAGAAATTTTACGTATTAAGGGAGTTTTGCGGCATCATTTCATTCAGAACGACTTCCATAATTGTGAAATTGGCGAACTTTATCCATTGTGGCACCAATGCCAGGACGAGAATTATTTTTATTTTGCATTCGTAAAAAACGAGTACAGAAATGTATATTTGCAAGAAACTGACTACGAAGGAAGTCCCATTTAAGGTGAGGTTCATGAAATTGTAACCATTCGTGACAAGGTGGAGGAAATGAATGATAAGAGGAATATACAATGGGGAGAATTTGACATAAAGCTTTTTTTTTTTTTTTTTTGATAAGAACGTTTATAAAAAAAAAAACAGTGTGATATGTGGCAAAGAGAAGAGGGGTTATGGTGAAGTATGAAACTTTGCGACAAAGGGGAGAGAGATAAAAAATTTTGAGAAGTGCATTTGTCAGTTTTCCCCTAAATCGTAAACAAATCACAAACACGATTTTTTAAAAAAACTACACTATTATTTGCGACGTCCACTGTTTTTGAATGGACAATTTTTAATGTAGCAAGTAGGATTCGTTCATTTGACTGTTTGGAATTTAATAATTCTAATGGCAGAGGTCAAGGCAACTTACTCAATAATATTAAACTTATTAAAAGAAGCATTGTTCATGCAGAAGTTTTACGTATAATCTGAGTTTTGCAGGATCATTTCATTCGGGAAGATTTCGATAATTGTTAAATTGGTTGTCGCTCTTCATCTACTGGCGTCAAATTTTTGGCACCAATTGCAGCTCGAGAAATGTTTTTACTTTGCATACGAAAACAAAGGGTAGGAAAATGCGTATTTGCATACGGTTGCCACAAAATAGGGGCTATCCACAAATGAAGTCCCGCTTTAAGGTGGGTTCACGAAATAGTAACAGTTTGTGACCATTGAGAAGGAATACTAATGGAGGGAGCCATAGCAAATGTCTCAGTGAAATAAGCTTGTTTCCCGGGTCAGGTGACTTGTTAAAGTAAATACATCAGGTCAAAAAAATAAAAGGAAAAATCGTTTGTTTTTCTCCTATTGCCAAAAAATAGTTTTTAAAACGAATTAATGCGCTTTTAAAAATAAATAAAAACAATAAAATGTCAACTTAAACAAATAATTTTCATTGTCGAAAAAAAATCGTCTGTGCATATCTTTATGCAGAAAAATAAAGTCCTCCGAATTTCTCCATCAAAAACTGAATGAATAAATGAAAACTTCAGAGTGAAAATCAAATCATATCAAAAATAATTATTTCACGATAAAAACCATGGCTGCGGAGTCGGAGTCAATCTGATTTTGGAACATAAGACTCAGATTCGAGAGCCAAAAGTTTTTAATTCAAAGACTCGGAGTTGGAATCGGTCATTTTCCCTTTAAGTTCGCAATTCTGACGATGCTTGTGGAGTCGGACTTATTTTTTGATACAGGAGTCGGAGTCGGAGCCAGTCAGTTTTCCTCCGTGTATAAATTTTTGTCCAAGCTACGAAGTCAGGGAGTCGGAGTCTGACTAGCTTTCGGCCACAGGAGTCATAGCCGCAATTAGGTGCCTCGAAATTCTCGGAGTCGGAGTCGGGAGTAGATCGTCAAGAGCTATTTCCAACGAAATTTATTTGAAGCAAATCCGTCTAAAAGTTCGGAATCTATATTGACTTTCAGTTTCCTCATAGGCACTAATGTTAAAGGTTTGGAACTGTTCAAAATTGAACGGAAAATTGTTCAAATTAAAAAGATATTTTCGATACATGTTCTTCATCAAAAGCTTTTTCCTATAAAGTTTGAAACCACTTCGCCTCTTAGTTGAAGATTTATTTTTGCCTTGGATTTCCCCGCGCTAAATGTTAAGTTTTTTGGAACTGTTCAAAATTGAACGAAAAATTGCTCAATTCAAAAAATAAAATATGGGAATGAGGTGTCGTTGCTGAGATTTTTTGAACAAAAAAAAATGTTTTTTCGAATCGGACTATTCATTCAAAAGTCATTAGGGGGGGGGGGACAGACAGACAGACATTTCCCCCCATTTCAATACCCTACTTTCCAATTTTTAATTTTTCGATATTTATTTAAGTATTTTATTTATTTTTGACTTTTTTTTGCGATATTTTTAAGATGCATTAAGCCTTTTTTCATGTTTTTTTCTTCTTTTTCTGACCTTTGCTGGAAAAGTAGGCTAAAAAGAAAAACACAACCACACAACTTATTTTTCAAATAAGTAGTTATTTTCTTAGTTTTCTACGAATTTACTCTAACATCCTTTTTTCCTCTCTTTATTTTTTTATTGTGAGTAAAATATTTTCTTTCTAAGTTACTGTGACATCCCTATTACAAAGAATTTCTTTTACTTCCGAAATGTAAAATTATCTCTTATTAAATTAAAAAAAAATCAAATAAGCTTTGTGCTAAAATATGAATTAATTAAAAACCGGTTTAGCCCAAGTTTTGGAGAAATTTAAAATTTTCTCTCCCCCCCCCCCCTTTAAGTATACAAAGCTATGATCGAAACTGAAAAACAGGGAGAAAGGAAATGTCGCGTCTGCGAAACTGGGGGACACCGAAACACCAACGTAGATAAAGTAAAAAAAAAAAAAAATTCTTGAGAATTTATGCTTTGTTTACTCTGGTTTTTAATTTTTTTCCAAACATAAATCGGAAATAAGAAGATTGTACTTAAGCATGCAACGATTTTTTTCTCATAGGATCCCAGAGAGCAACTGATTATAAGCTTAAAAAGAGAAGTTCGTGTCTTGAGAATGGAAAATAGCTTCCTACGTCAACAGGTAAGAAATTGAAAAGTCATTGATATTTCTGTTAATATTTTGGCATTCGATAGATATATAAATAGCACCCGTTAAGACCTTCAATATTCTCGCACAAGAACCTGATATATTTGCTTACAAAGCAAGAGAGTAATTTTAAATTAAGACGAATGGAATTCAGTATTTTTGTTTAAGGGTGCCATTAAATTTAAAAAAAAAAAAAAAAAAAACACGAAGAATAATATTGTTTCAATGGAAAATAGACGAATGGGGTATTTTTTTGCACACTGAGGGTGGTCTTTTCTTACGAACATAAAAATGAAGTTATGCTATGTTATTAAGTTACTTTTCTCTTTTTCTCTCAACAGTCATTTTCTTTTTATATGGAACAAGAGACTCCTGTATCTGAAACATTAGTTTCAATTACATATTTTATGACATAAAAACATCGATTCGCTTGAAATTTGAAATGGCAACAAACATACAACTTTTGCATCTTCGCTGTTTCTGTGCAATGAGAGTATCACTGTCGAAAAACAAACTTTACAGTGAAGAACTGGAAGGAAAGATCTAAATATACCGCTTTGTGAGCAGATTTTTTTTTTTTTTTTTTGATAGATTGTAGAATGCGCACATCATATATAATAAATAAATCCTGTTTATCAAAGAGAGCATAAGTGAGACTGCTGCATAGCTAAGACATATGAACTTGAATTCACTTCTTTCACAAAAGTTCAATTTATTTTAAACATTTTATATGTTTAAAAATGGACAATACTTTTTAACAGCCCGCAAAAAAACAGTTATTTTAAGATTTTGAGTAACACATTTTATCGTACCAGTCTGAAACCGCAAAAGTACCTTAACTACTAACAAACCATGAAAAAACATTAGAATAAGATTAAATGTTCATGAACGTAACATTCATGAATTTGTCATGAAATAAGTATTTTTATGTTTCTAGTTACACTTAGATAATGGATTGCTGTCAAGCAATAAAGGGGCCGTCCCTATGAGAGGAAATGCATCAATGGACGGTAAGAAAGTTTTAATATTTTGCTGATTTTGTGCATTATTACGCATAAAATATAATGAAAAATTTTCTTTTTAAGTATGTCTAAGTATGTCAGAGTTACATTTTCCCCCCAATGAAAAAACGTTGAGGGGAAAAACATACCCACTGATGTTATACAATGATGTCAAATTTTTTTTACTACAAGTAGTCCTAAATTTTTTGATTTTGTTTTAGATAGAAAGTTGAACAATTTTTTTTGATGTCATTAGTTTTAGGAAAGTACTTTCTAAGGCTCAAGCAGCCATGAAAACATTTTACCGTCATTGCATGATGCATTAATTTTACTATTTTATTTATTTATTCGTTTGTGGTTTTGTTTTATTAATAATATTATTTCTTTGCCATTGAATACTAAGATCACTAATTTCATATATATATATATATATATATATATATATATATATATATATATATATATATATATATATATATATATATATTATATATATATATATATATATATATATATATATATATATATATATATATATATATATATATATATATATATATATATATATATATATATATGTATATATATATATTTATTTATTTATTTATTTATTTATTTATTTATTTACAGACATGAAACCAGATGAAGTAAAAACTATGTTGCAGCAATATATGAATGATAATGAATCCTTAAGGTATGCAGTTTACTCAAACATTAAACATTCGCTTCTTCATTTCTAAAATGGGCAATCCAAGGAATATTCACGTTATTTTCCCCCTTTTCATTTAGAGAAGAAAACGCTGAACTGAGGTTTACGAATGATTTGTTGACAAGGGAGCTGGAGAGAGTGAATAAGGAAAACGAGCGACTTCAAAAAGAAAGGTAACTCAGCGGCTCATTGTTACCTAATTATTTATTTTAATTTTAATGTTTAAATGTTTTGGTTAAGCAATTAAAGATGAGATGAAGATTTTTTGCTACCAGCTTTATGATTAAAGTAAAAAAACCAACATAAATCAAGCACAAATTCTCTAGAAGACACAGCAAATAGTTATTTCAAGGCTACAATGGAGCCTCTTCATCAATGCAAAAAGCTTACCAAACAACCAGAAAGTCGCGAGAGAACTTTCGCCTTTCTGGTTCTGGAACTCGGGACCTTCTGTTTGTGTGGTGAGCTTTTTGCACTGATGAAGAGTCTCCATTGTAGCCTTGAAATAGCTATTTGCTGTATCTTCTGGAGATTTTATGCTTTATTTACGTTGGTTTTTCACTTTAATCATATTGTAGCATAAAGTTTATTTGATCATTTTTCATTTACCAGATATGAGGTGCATTTTTTAAAATCATATCTAAAATATATTTCCACAGCACAGAAAATATAAGTTTTTTCTGCCTACTTACAATTACTCTTTTTTTTCTTTGATTATAGAACCAGATCAGCCCGACAAACTCGTAGACCGGACAGCATAACCGCTGCAAGGGCTGTTCTAGGATCATCTGATTCGTTAGTTGATAACAATAACTGGACGAATGGAGCTTGGAAATCCATCATTGATGTAGAAGGAGAGGTAAGAACTCAATGATCCAGACCAAAATACACCACCGTAGGTAACTGCCAGGCGGCGTAACCTGTTTGTTGAGCGCAACTATCAGGGACCGGAGTAGTTCAGCATGAAATAACTGCCAAGATCATCGATAAATCTCGCACGAAACCTTTGACTACTAATGTCACAAAATCGATGTTAACTTTTAAGAAAGTAATTTCTTCCAGTTCTTGTCTATTCATGACTTTCACAAACAAGAAACAGAATGACTCTAAGTGTGAGAAGCTTGAGTTCCAGAATATCAACAAAAAGTTGCTCCTTATACTGGGCATTTTCGTTTTCAACTAATTTTTTGCTAGATTTAGACATCTTATTTCATTTTAGTTCAAAGTTAATGTAAATATAAATGTGCTTTTTTAAACTGCGGAAATGTAGTACAGTAGCTGTCGTTGAAAAAAAAAAAGCCATTTCGGCAAGTATATCTTGAATCAACTAGTCGATTTCTTTTTGTCCGTAGGTGTACGCTGATAAACTTCAAATAACATTGAGACCATAAATTTCAATAGTAGTCAAGGTCCGTGAAATTCTGAAAACCTTTTAAAAATAAATAAAGACAGAGTTAATTAAGAATTGGGCAAGAAAATAACAGTCATATGAAGTGTCCCTACATTTTGTAATTGGAAATATCGCAAAAACAAACCAACTTACATCACTAATTTTATTTTGAACATGATGATTATTCAAAACAAGATACTGTAACTCATTTGATGACAAAGCATTTTGAGTTACCTTGCTATAAAATTCTACACATTTTTTTTTCATTTATTATTATTAATAATCAAAAATTCTACCTCATAGTTTTCACCTAATGTGTTGCGTACAAAAATTAACATGGATAGGCAGGAGCATGTCTCAAAACTGAAGAAAGATTTTTAAGCTCTCTCAATACATTTTAATAAAATTACTTACTTCAAGAAATTTTGATTCCAGCACTTTTGTAAGCTTGACGAATGTTAAGACAGTGTTCCAATTCTTACTACGCATTGCTCAACATTTGAGCTGTTTCACTACTAAACGTATAATTTGTTTTCCTGATCCAATGGTTCAAAATCTTCAACAAGTATTGCAGCTACTGCGTCTTTTAGATACTTTCAAAGAATCTAGCGGAGTAATGTCTGGTGAGGGACAGCCTAGGACATTGCAAGGCAAAATTTTAAAAGTTACTGACTGAATTAATTTTTAATAAATGACTTTTAGTAGGGGGGCATACTACATTCCGTGGGAAATTTCGTGAGGAAATTGTGAGACCAATTTTGATATATTCCTTATGGTCTATATAACTATGCCTCACCGGGTGTTTTGCTTGAATTCGTGTCAGACGGCTTGTATGACGTCATCAATCCAAGATGGCGGCTTTGATGAGTTTTTGAAATTATGAGCTTATTTTTGGGCATTTTGTGATAATTTTCTGGTGAATTTACTTGATTAATATTCTATTCACCTTCTTATTATAAATTACAAACAAAATATTTGATTTATTTGTTTATTGACTCATTTTTAAAGAAAATTCTGATAAATCCTATTTTTTTACCTTGGCACACTTTAATTAGCAACCTTTAATTACCTTGGCACACTTTTAAGCATCTCGGGTGAGCTTTCGCAGTTAAAAATATTTTCATTTTTCAGGCTAAGATCCCTAAACATTAGTGCAGTTGAACCTCGTTAATTCGAACACGATTATAACGAACTACTGCTAAAGCAAACTACATTTGCGGGCAGTCTTTCTGTTGAAAATCACTTAACACACTCAACACTATTGTTTTTCAGATAAAACGAGCTACTGTTGGGACAAATTTACTTTGAATGTTCCTTTGAGTACGTTTTAACGATGTTCGACTGTGTAATCGTTTAACAGAATATCGTATTAGATCGGGGGTGCTCTTAAGGAATTCGTAGGGAGAGTAGAAGAAAAAGCTTCTGAATAGAGAAAGTATTGTTTGCCGGTTCGTTGGTGAATAATCTGATCTACAAGTACGGTTATTTTTTCCTTAACCTATTTCTGCTGTTTTATTCACGATGTATTCTATCCCAGAAACTCATTTACAAGTTTCTTTGCCTCCATCTTTAAAAAAAGCAAGGCTACAAATTACAAACTGTGTATTTTTTGTCAGATTAAGGACCGATTAATTAAACCCATTGGTTATGATACAGTGTTAGTATGTATCAAGAAGAGAACAGAATGGAATGACAGAGTATACATTACTTAAGGATAAGATTAACGAATGTGACCGTAGAAGAATCGAAGAATGAAAACGCATCATGGCATGCAGAATGCTACAAGAAGTACACTCATAAAGCAAGCATGGACAGAAGTAAGAGATTACACGAAATGGATAAGAATGAACCACCCTGTTCTACTTCAATTCATGAAGACAATGTTGTAGGCTACACAACGAGATCCGAAATTGTCGTTGTTGACAAAAATAAGTGTTTTCTGCTTCAAAAATTGGAGTGTAAAAAAACCATTGGTGGTGATAAAAACAGATTCTGCAGGTCAGCAATTACAAAAAGCAATTGAAATTTCCAAAAATGAAACTTTCAAAATTAAACTCAGTGACTGTACGGATCCAGGAGACCCTCATGCAAAGGATATTTTATACCATAAATCTTGCTGGGTAAAACATGTACATAATGTTTTACGAAAACATCGCGATCCTGATGCAGTAACAAAGTCGCAAGACATTTCTAATGAAGCAACAGACGTAGAATTTCAGTGTGCATTAAATGATTTTCTTGTTCAGGGAAATGTTTCTACAATAGCAGACCTTGAAATGAATTATCAGTCAATTGCAAATAAAAATGAAGGAAAAAATAAAACGCGAAAAGAAATTAAAAATCTCATTCAAGAAGAAATGGATGACGCTATATTTAGTAATCCAAAAAGAGTAAAATGAGTCGTAACGCGTGTCTTTAAAGGCAACTGTAGACGTTACCCTAGCTAATGCAGAAGATGATTTTATAGACATTGGAAAAAACATGAAAACTATCTTTGAAGCAGCAAACATTTTACGCAAAGCAGTTTTATCTCATCAGAAATGAATATTTACAGGATCTCTTGATCAGAATCAGATAGTTGATGCCGTTCCAACCGAAGTTGATCAGTTTTGAAATTAATTCTACTTCTGAGGTGCAGGACAATACCGTGCTAAACAAAGCAAAAGATTGTCACACATATTCATGTATAAAATACCGTCTCCGTACCAAGCTTCAAAAGAAACTGTTCATCGACACACCCGAGACATGCCTTTGCAAGTTGATGTTGGCCTTACAATGTACTCTGCTACCCGAAGCAAATTTATAATTGATTTTTTACATAAAATAGGAGTTTCGATTGATTATGCTTAAGTTCTACGTTTGGAAACACAGATAGCGAATGAGGTAACAAGGTGCATGGATGACAGTGGCGGGATCTATATTCCTCCTGATCTGATAAAGGCAAGATTTCTGTTTTGTGCTGCAGATAACATTGATTTCCTTGAAGACACATCTTATGGAAAAGTTACTTTGCATGGCACAGTAATGGTACTTTATCAACAGAAAAAAGACTCGGATAGACAATTCCACTTTCTCTTACCACACCCTTCAGCAGCCCGTTCCCTTTCAACATTACCTCAGTCCCTGACTGAAATAACATCTTATAAAATTGCAAAGACAAGTAAGCCCAAATGTTCAGCATTTGGAGAAGTATTAGAAGAAAAGAAAACAGAAAGTGAGATATTAAATCAGTTCCACTTAGAGGATATTTTTTGGATGATGGCCCGCTTTCAGCAAATAAAACATGAATCTGTTAATGATGATTTACATGAATCTGAAAGTGACGTAGATGATGGAAGTGCATCAAGCCCTGAACCTGTTACAAATTCCAAACTTGTCCGCGTACAACTCTATAGTTAAAAAACAGCAGATCACTGAAACGCGTGTTTGTGTATTACATCTCATCGATAGCAGCTCAAGTTTTTCATCAACACAGCTTACTTTCATGCAGAAACTGGAAGACGTAACTAAATATATTTTTGGAGAAAATTCACCGACAGTAGTCACCATGGATATTGGGTTATACAAACCAGTTTTAAAACTTGCTATGGCAAACAAAAACTTGTCCCATAATTGGATTATTAGGCCTGGTGAATTACATACGATTATGTCTATGCTGCGAGCAATTGGGTTATATTTAGATGGTACAGGTCTTGACGCCACTTTGACTGAGTTATACAGTGAAACTGTAGTGTAAAAAATTCTTGCAGGAAAGTGTGTTAGACGGGCTATAGAAGCACATTCTACGTTAAGAGTTGCACTATTCAAATGTTATCTCGATGCCTTTTATACACACAATGAAGAAATTAAATTTCAAAACGATTATAAAGTGCAAAAACTAATCAATTGCTTTCAAGAAAAAAAGTATGGTGAAGCAAAAGTACTTTACTCAAATGTAATGCAGATATTAATAGATTTTAAAATACATGAAAAAATGAAAGATTTTGAGGATACAGAATCAAGTGGAAGACCAATATTTAAACTTGCTTTGTTATATGTGCATATGATTGATACTACGCTACTTTTTGTACGGTCTGTTAGGTCAGGAAATTGGGAATTACACATTTCTTCATTGGAAGCTTTCGTTCCCTATTTCTTCGCTTTGGATTTAACAAATTATGCAAGTATGATATCATGGTACCTGACTGATATGAAGCGTCTTAAAGTTAAGCATCCAAATCTTTGGAATGAATTTATGGAAGGAAATTGGGTTGTTAAAAAGTCTTCTGTACCATTTTGTGCTTTAGGGTCATATGAAGCTTTAGAGCAAGAGAATAGGAGAATGAACGTAATTGGTGGAATAGTAAATATAACTCAAAAGAAAAATACTTTAGCGCGATTTTTTTTTTTTTTTTTTTTTTTTTTTTTGACCTCTCCAGAGCTGGCAAGGCTTTCTGATAAAACTAAAGCAATGATTGGATTAAATGAAATGTTAAAGAGCAAACAGCATGATTTGGCAGGTTCAAGAGGAAAGCTTTCCAAAATACTTTTTAACTGCTATTGGTAACTAAAAAAATTCACAAAATCTGAATAAAAAATCACAAATAACGAAAGAAAAAAAAATTATTCTATATAGGCAATTTGTTTTTAAATTTGAAAAGTAATTGCATTAAAATATTATATATGTAATACAAGTTTAAAAAAAAATCATAATAGGCCTCAAAAATGTGTCAAAACCGAGACTTTTCATCAATATATAGTGCAGCCGCCATCTTGGATTAATGACGTCACACAGGCCGTCTGACACGAATTCAAACAAAACACCCGGTGAGGCATAGTTATATAGGCCATAAGGAAGGTATTAGAATTGGTCTCATAATTTCCTCACGAAATTTCCCACGGAGTGTCTTTTACCTTAAGTAAGCAACTGGACTATTTACAAAATATCAAAATAAGCGTATGCCTATAGTTACGGCCAACCTCTAACACAGCAGCGTCGTAATGGTGTGATTGAGATCTTTGTAGCTATCACAATACTGCCAGGTTTTAGGTTTTCTCCAACCATAGTCATCATAATTTCTCAACAATAAATCTTTGCAATCAGGTAAACACTTTATGGAAAAAACAATTTTGCTTTCAAAATCGGTATTCAGATATTCAATTAGATTTCAGCCTCACTAATCGAATTTCATTTGTTTCATTTTAGATAGAACATATGAATAATCTAAACAACACCTTGATGCAAGGTCGAATGACGCGTCAAAGTCAGCAATTAACACCAGCGAAGAGGAAAGTAGGGAAAAGGTATGCTTCTATTTTTTTTTCAAATGATCATTTAATTTTTATGCAGAAAGGTGGCATCAGCTCGTAGGAAATTTCAACTTCCTGTTTCCTCATAGAGTAAGGAAATTTACACAGAGAAGCCCCGTCTAGGGTAAAAAGGAGATGAAATTGAAGCCGGAATTATGGGATACAGCCGTGCAATCATGGGTGGGGTCAGAGCCGCGACAAGCCTGATCGGAGCCGTCGTGCAAATGTCTTTTGAGCGCCTTTATGCTCTGGCGTTCGAGGAACATATAGTTAACACTTGGAGGGAAGTTTTGTAGACAAATATAAATTGGAAAAAAATACTTTGGGTATTTAATTTATACAAAAAATAATGTGTGAATATTTAATTTCGCAATACGGTACGTTTTTACTTCATATCTCGAAATTATTCTGAGTTCAGCAGCTCCCCTAATGTGCTAATAATGCGTTTTGGAAGAAGAAAATATTTTGATAGCTAAGTTAAAGCCTCTTTGAATATATATCTAATCTCTAAGTGATGAACAATTGATAAAACTTTTATGCCTGTCAAAACATGACTACAGGAGCAGTGGCGCCACTAGAAAATATTTTTAGGGGCCACAAATTGAAAAAAAATCTATCTTAGTGAGATGGGTCCGGGGATTCTCCCCGGAAAAATTTTGAAATTTGTAGTTGTAAAAACGCAATTTTAGACGGTCTTTGGTGGTGTTACGGGAAAAAAAGGTACATGGCGGTCTATGGAAATTTATAAGTTAAAGCCTTAAAACGTAATTATATAGGCTATATTTATTGGCGTTAGAATAAGGAATGAAACTCTGGGATTCTACCCGATCGTTTTTTTTGAAAAATAGATAGAAATCAATTCCCCTTTTCTCCCCTCCAATTTTTCAGAATTGAACTTCAAAAACGCAATTGTAGACAACTTTGAAGATTTATACAAGAAGGAAATTCTAGAGCTCTCCCCTGGAAAATGTTTCAAAATTGAAGTCCTAAAACCTAAGCAGTATTCTAGGATATTACGAGAAGTGGTTTGGAGGCTATTCTAACTTAACTTTTTCAAACTAGAAAAAAATAAAAACAATTATGAAAAAAGAAAAGAAATAGGACGGAGGGGGAGTAGCTGACCAATTAGCGGAAAAGAAATTCAAGTTTTACCGCAACATCATTATTTTTTCCTTATTAAAATCACTTTGTTTTTCAAAGACACGTCCTTCCCCCCTTTCAATAGTAAATATTTTTAACTCATCTTAGTTGAAAAACATTCAACTAAGCTTTGGGTTGTGAGGCCATGGGGCGGTGCAACCAGAGGGGTGCCCCGTGGACCCCTACCCGCTCTGGTTGAGCCACGGAACAGGAGGGTACTGATTATGTTTATAAATTGAAGAATAATATTGTAGAGAATATTCCACCTTAAAATCTGAAACTGAAACTTGCGGGTAAAACGAATAATTCTAAAATATGAAATCGTTAAAAAGTCATTGAATGTAATATCAAAAACAAACACATTGTCCAAAGCTATTTCTTCAATTTAATCTCTCTCTGTCAGGATCTCTGTGAGGCGCAGCGCCAAGACCGTTCGGCCGATTTTCATGAAATTTGGTACAAAATTATAGTTTGTAGCATGGGGTGCACCTCGAAGCGATTTTTTTGAAAATTCGATTTTGTTCTTTTTCTCTTCCAATTTTAAGAACATTTTAACGAGTAAATTATCACAACGTGGACGAATAAATTACGAAATTAACATAACGTGAAACCGTAACAGGGGTAAGCAAATGAATGTAGTAAATTGGCGAGAAATTCATCATCCATTATTTGTAAATATACAGGCGAACCAAATGACCTTTTGATTTTCTCCTACGGACAAAGCCGTGCGAGTACCACTAGTACACAAATAGCTGAAGAAATAGGGGGTGGAGGAATTGAGTAATTAATGTCAAGTCTTTTCGGAACTAAAAAGTTAATCTAAATTATTGTCTACAATATATGCATATTACGCACAAGTAAATAATATGTAAATGTGCTTACCGTAGTTTTTAATGTATGATAACATGCTGCAGTGAAATTACCACAACCAATAGTCAAAAATAAAAAAAAGACACATTCTACGAATTATAATATAGCATATTTATCGCAAGAACCAAAATAGGGAATAGCGAATTTCTTGCGCTGCTTCGTATGCTCAACCTTGTGAAATTATAGAAATACAATTCATGGCTCCACATATGAAGAAAAATGCTAATGTATGGATTAATTAGTATCATGTGTTTTCAGTGTAAAAGATTACGCTTTTGAATAGCATATTTAGACGGAAAAAAGCAATAATTTTTCCTTATAGATAGGCAGCAAGGAGGATTGCTTGTTTTAAATGAGCAGTATAATTTCATCGCTACTTTTATAGATATAATGAAAAGTTCAATTTTATTTATTTATTTTTTGGTTTGAAAACTTTTCCCTCCATTTGGAACATTTTTCATTGGTAGAGCTTGGCGCCTTTTTGACTCAGGCGCCGTCGTGCGCCGCACGACCTTGCACATAGGGACGGCGCGTTATTATACCTGGGTGGGGTTATTATACCAACCAAATAAAGTAGCTGACTGATTGGTTTGCATTTTAATTCATGTTGTAATGCAACTTCAAAAACGTGCCTCATAAACTTGCAACAATATCTAAGTTTAAATTAACAATCAATTGAGATGCAGTAATAGAATGTTTTGAATCAAAATGTATCTCAAGATATTTAGCAAGAAGCTAAGGATCTTGGGATACAGCGGTGCAACTTCCGGCTTCAATTTCTTAGTATAGCGGGGCCTCTCTATGTAATTTCTTTTCTCTATGTATTTTCTAGACAATTACTTGAGGGAGAAGTGCAATGTATTGTAACACGTCGCACTCTGAGAAGGAAAGTGACATGATTCAACAAATCTGAATTCAAGAAAATCAAGTTTTTACGCAATAGGGGTAGATTTTAGTGATTTCGTCGCAAATAGTACAATACGCGTGAAAACATTATGCTGTGATTAGCGATTGCAATACCGGTATACCGGGATACCGATATTTGGAGCTATTTTGCAATTTCGTAATACCGGTATTTGATGGGTAGAATACCGGTATTTTCGGTATTAGCTAAAAATAATAAAGTTTGTAATTAAAGAGTTTTCAATTTAAATAATTGGATATATACTGTTATTTTAAATATAAATTTATTTTTTGATGAGGCAGCAGAGTATCAAAATCAATCTATTGAAGTAAAAATTTGGCTTCAAAAGCACGAATTTATAGAACATCAATGAATAAGTAGCAGAAAGATTGCATAATGATATTTTCATCACTAGATGGTGTGATGAATCGTACTTACGTGAGTTTATGTGAATTACTATTTTTAAATCTCCGTTTTTTAGACTTGCCCTCTTCTGCAAATTAATTTTAAATGTATAAAAGTATTGGAATTTAAGTGTTGCGCTATGAGGTTTATTCCAACAATCAATTGCAACTATTCTTTATGATATTAAAAATATATATATATTTGTCTGAACTGTACTGAATTTAGAGAAAAACTTTTTCTTTTGAGTATAATAAACAATAATTTGTTGTCGGCAAGATAATATTTATAATGCTTAAACATTTGCAAAAAAAAGGCATAATCAGTTGGAACATATTCTCAAATATTTGCATAATTATAAAGAATTTTGAAAAGAAAACGAAAAAAAGAAGAAATTAACAAGATCAAATTCACTGTAAATTTCAATCCAAAAGGTTAATAAAAAGCAAACGCAAACCCATTCTGACCAAGAAAAAATTGCCAAAGACTATGTTAATACTTGGAAAAAAAAAATATCGATCGACAAACAGTTACAATTAGTTATGAATAATAACGATAAAAAAAGGCCTACTCACAATACAAAAGAAACACCCACACATTCACAAAAGTGATTTTTTTTCAAAACCAACATATTAAAGACCGAGTTTTAAATGTAGAATTTAAACCAGTAGCTAGTACGTATTTGTCTCAAATTTTGAGTTGTGTCACTTTCCTTGCCGGGGTGCGACGCACAGTGGTTCAAGGGCGGAAAAATAGCCATTTTCAAGTTTTAAGATAGAAAATATTTCATATCGTAATTACTTACCCCTTGAGTTGTAGTAACTTACTCCATAAGAGTTTTTTTGAAAAAAAAAAAAAAAAAAAATTGTTTTTACGGAAGTAAGTCAAGATCGTCTAAAATTTAATACAAGTCCTTTCTGATTGATTTTTCACACTCAAAGGATACATATTACACCGAAAATAGAAATTAAAACTCATCAAAATTTAAAATTGGAGGAAATAAAATAAAAATTTATTGCGAGAAAATACAATGAAAAATATTGTTGAATATACTTTTATCGGCGGCTTACGGTGGGCTGAAAGTTATATAGATAAATAGTTTAACCCTTCCTGTAAATGAACCAAAACATTTTAGCTGCGAACTCTGCGATTGTTATCGTGGCCGATGTTTTAGTTTCGCTGTTTAGCAACGCCAATGTAGTAAACTTGAAAATTATCTTTCATGTTATGACGGGGACAGGTTGGTTATTTAACAAAGAGATTGGCCGTCAAATTTGACGAGTTCCAAAACATATCTGTACCTCAAAGTCAGACTAACGTAAGTATGTTCACTACTTTGCAGGAGTGTGTAAACAAGTTTATTTATTGTATACGCAGATGGAGACTCGTGCTCTTAAAACATTGATAAATAAACAAATTTTTAAGGGTTTTTGTTTTTTAAATGACAGAATAACGTTGTTATGGCTTAATGCAGAACATTATTCTTCATGCAAATGCAATAATAGCCAGAAAATAACAATTTTCGGAGACTCTAATGTAGATATATATGAGAGAGACATATTGCAATAAATAAACCTCGCGTGTGAAATAACAACTGATTTAATTTTCTACTTTTTGCTAAAAATAGAAATGAGTGAAACATCGATTTTACGTTTTTCAAGGAACTGGATTTAAAAAGCACAAAACATATAGAAAGCGAAAACCAAGTTAAAAAAAAACTAAAAGTAGTAACGAAGATCCTTTCTTCTTGTCTGATTTTTTCAGTTTGGGTGACATTTCGGAGAACCAAGATGAAGCTGAAGAAAAGAAACCGGTGGGTCTTAGACGGCAGAGAAGGAATTCCTGGGGCAGTGGGATTCCAAGACCTGTTGAAAACAATAGCAGAGCCTCGAAATCCCCTCCACAGTACACTCCCCCTGAGGCCGAAGACATGTTCGAAGAGGAAAGATCTCCGGAATCCACCCCCACTCCTACAACACCAGGTTCAAAGTTGCCTCCACTTCTTTCGATGCTTATGCCGAAGAGTAAGGGAATTAGAAAATCTGGTGGAAAATCCAAGTTGAAAGGTATGTTTTTTATAATCTGATAGGAAACACAACTTTGGCGTCAGTATGTTTTCAATTCAGAACATTTCTGTAACACAATATGGTACTTAAATTTCGGATGCACTTATTCATTCACACTCATTATTATTATTCATTTTTACTCAGGCAAAGAAGCATCCTTTGTATGAATTAAAGAAATCTCCTTCAAAAAATGTCCAAAATTTTTATGTTTCTTGGTTGTGCGTGGATAGTGCAATTATGGTACTATTTAAAAATATCCTTTCCCCGGTTCACATTGATTTTATGAACGAAGTTGTCGGTTTCGATATATTCGTTAAATCGATCTCCGACTATATTTACAAGACGAAAAACTTTTGGAAATGGGCATCAGCAAAATTTTTTCGCGCACAACACTATCTCTCATCTGGTTGAAAGTTTGCTCAAATTAAATTAAGAAAGCACTAAATTAAGAATGATGAAAAAATATGAATTCAAAATGCTAATAAGCTAATATATTTTAACATTAAAAACAACTGATATGATCGCCAAAATTTTAAAGGAGTTTCAAAGTAATGAAAAAATTTCTGATCTGAATTTAAGTAACTCGAACATTTCCCGATTTAAAACATAATTTATCTTAATTCTTTATTTTCAGTATGCCGTTGCTATCCAAAACGTCTTTAATCAAGTTTTAGAAAAAAAAAAAAAAAAAAACGGACCATCTAGCTTGGTTCAACGTTCAACTCGTATGCAATTGGATTGAAATTTTCGAATGGGTGCGGCAAAATAGCGAATGTGCAAGTCCTCTGCTATGGAATATGAGATAGGTTAAAAATAATGGGAAACACAAAATTTGTGACATACATGCGCTAGAGTCATATACAACAAACCAAAACGGGAGAACTTTCCAGAGGCGGAGGCGATCGGATTTCGAAATGCGTAAAATATCAGGACTAACGTGTAAAAAACAACTAAAATGCTTAAAATTTACACCTAGGCCATAAAAGTTGGCAAGTATGAAAAAAGAAATTAATAACTAAGTAAAAGTAGAAATAATAAAAATATGGTACAAAATAAATGCTAACGATAATTAATTATAGTTAATATGAATATAAAATAAATTGTACGGTAACCAATACGCCCCCGATGGGAAGTACCTCTGATCTCCGAAAATTTCCTTTATCGGCAAAATTTTGTCTAGAGTGTCCACGCAAGATTGAAATGCTTCCTCTTTGGCGAAATCCTTAAATCAACACACAAATCGCGTATTTAAACTCTAGAACTGCGAATTTAAAATAGCGTATGATAAAAGAAAAAAATATCTTTTATTAAAAACAGAGATCAAATATAACTAACATTTTGATACTAAAATCAGATGTTTTTAAATCCAAACATCGAAGTCATTACTTTAATATTTTAATTCTCAGAGAATGTTTTTATTTTATGATGAGAATTTGAATCCAAAGCAATATGTGAAGAACGAGTAGTCTCAAAATTTGTTCTTGTAGATCCAATTGATGGAGACACATCAACTTTGGCTAAAGATTTGGAACAAGTCCAGCGAGCAATTAGAGGAGAATCCAGAGCTAGTACCAGACCAACAAGATAGCTTAAAGATACCTCAAAACTCAAAGGACTTGACATGTGAAAATAATCTGTTGAAAAATATTGGAGGAAACTTCTTGTACAGAGACGTGTAAATAGAAATGTACATACAATAATATCGCTTAATACACCTACACAGCCCAAAATTCAAATAGCAAGAACTTATTTTTGTAGAATATAAAGTATTTAAAAATTTTAACCATTTTTCATACTTATATACTAAAATGTTATGTACTAAAAGAAATTTCAAAAACTCTGTAATAATATCAATCCTTTTTTCCCCCCTTAACTGAGACATATCAATTTCTCGCCTCACTTCAAAAAGTTAACATAATCATTAATCATATTTTAAAGCTATCGTATTCACAATCCGTGTTATTTCAATAATTTAAATAAAAAATATAGCTTTTTTTTTAGAACAAGAAATAAGATTAGGATATAAATGCATTAATATTCATTTATTCTTAATATCAATGTAATTGTATAATCCTGAAGGGGAGTGGACTTCTTGTTATTTCAATATTTACACTAGGGTATGTATGAAGCATGTCAACTTATTTGGATGAATGTACTCCACAAAAATGCGATTAATAATTTTCTAAGGATTTTGCTTCATATTAAAATGAACCAAATACTAATTTCAAATTGAAACCAGCAACTTTTAAGTTAGATTTATAACCAGCATGAAAACATAAGATGATACAACACTTTTGATGTAATTTTGTTTAATCATTGCTTCACAATGATGTTGAAAAACAAATTTACTTCATAATGAGGCTACGTCTTTCACATTCTGAATACTAAGGTCATAAGGATTACCTCATGTTTTTTCGCTTGTAAAATTCATTCTGGTATCCATTTTCTTACCTCCAAATTTCAAAAATGAAGCTTCATTTAGTTTCACCAAAGAAATATGCATGGCTAACTTCGCGCACTGTGGTGGTAAGGTTTGGGGTACGCATATATCATAGAGGCTTAAGTATGCTATCTTCTTAAAATAATTAGGCACTGTATTTTTTTGAATTTCTAATCTGCAATAGTTTCTGATGAACAAAACACAAGATTATTTTTTAAACTTAATATTGTGCTGAAATTAACAATTATACCTTTTTAATTATATCTTAAGATCTCTAGAATGTGAAAATTTTTAGTAGGTAAGCTGCAATTTTTTCCAGCAGTCTGTTGCTTGTTTCTGTTCGTCAGTTGACAATATAGTGATCGTCCGTCGTTGTTGTTGCAATGTGACAACCACTGCTGAACACTCAGGCAGCTGATCTTCTCATTTGAAATGTTATTCAGGCTTGTATAGAACAATTCTGTGAGAGTTCCCTCTCTACTTCTCTTTGAACATTTTCCAATTTCTCACAGCCTTATTAATAAGAAAGAGAGAGAGAGTGAGTAATCCAAACAAACACTCCTGGGTAGAACTGCCCTTGAGTTATTTCAAGTGGTAGATCATTCACACTTCTTGTCAAACACATCCTTCTTAAAATTTTATTCGAAAAGTTTTAATGGACTAAATCCATTCTGATTGATATTTATTTTGGAAAGGTATACATGATATCTGAATAACTACGAGTTTGTCCCCCCTCTCCCATAAAGTCATTCATAGTTATATCGTTTTCGGCATACAGGTAAATAAAAACCAATTCAGTAAAGTTTCAATCTCTTAACACTAGTTTTGAAACATAAAAAAGGAAAACTGTAAAAATACCTGTATGTTGAAATACAACTCAATGAGAGAGACTAGTAAAATATCTTGATTAAATGTCATTCCTAGAACATTGATTCATCTCTACATTACTTACACATCTAATATGCACTTCATTTAACATCAGTTTTAAATGTAAAACAAATTTTGATAACCTCTTTTCATCACAAGTTAAACCTTCATACTTTGCAATCATTGCTTATTAACTAAATATTTTATATTGTACGCTAACATTAATAGGCATCATTCTTTTAACATAATAAATTTGCTAAAAAAAATTTCTGTTTTCAAAAGTCTTCCAATATTTTCAGTTATTGAAAAAAATATGGATATGTGTTATACATAGATATATATGTATTTGAAATAGTGCACAATATTAAAAAAAGTTTTTAAAGTACTTACGTACAGTAAAGATTCTTCTAATCAACAAACAAAAGGGATGTAGAGATATCAGATTAATTTGTTATAAAATTAATCTAATATCTCTCAATTCCCATATTATTATTATTATTACTTTGTTTTTTGTAAAAACAAATTTGAAATTTCATATCAATACTATAATCTACTCATCAATACCATAATAATCTATGAAATTTCTTGTGTTGTAAAATAAAATTCATATTTAATGACTTCAGTAGTCTTTTTATATCACCATAACATATTGAAACAATTATACCACAATTTAAAAAACTTTCTGAACTCAAAAAAATATTTTGTCCGAACTTGGAGATATAGTGCCCAGTTGGCAACAAAAAGCTTGGCGATATGTTGCCAATTTATGATTTTACATTAGTCTGCATTGAAACCCACATTGATTTAGCATAAAAAAGTATGAAGACCTCTTGTGGAATATTGGAATGCAACCAAAAGAAGTACATATCCAGACCCCATACAGCGTACTCTACATAGGTAATTTCCACCTTACTTTACAGAGCATACCATTTTTTTTTGTTATGAAAACTTGATGAGAAAACTTGCAGATGGTCAAAACAGATTTTTTTTTTACGTTTCTAGGTACATATACACAGAGGATGCAGGAAAAAAAACTTTATTTCATTTGATGGTGAATAAAATGAAAATTTAAGCTTTTTTTTTTGGCGAATAGCGTATATATATATATATTTATACAATACATTCAGCACTTTGTACAAAGAAGTATGAATGTGGCAGCTTATTAATTACTTCAGATCATATTTTAAAAAATATGTATGCACATGTCCCTTGATTTTTAAAAACAAATTAGGAGTATCAGAAGACACTGTTGATGAGTTCCAAAATCAGTGACCTCATGGCTTACTTTGGCAGCATTACTGATCAAAAAAGAAGCAGTCAAAATATTTAAAAAATATTCACTTTAAATGATTGGGCTTTACTAATCCAACTTAACTATTAAAAATAATAATTATAAACACAATGAGCTACTCTCAAATGAATTAAAAGAAAAAAAAAGGAGCTGGGGATGTAGCACAGAAAAGAGCACTTACTGTTGAAGAAAAAGTTAACTATAAAACAGCATAAAGATATATGTGTAATGAAGAGCACAGACGGAGAAGAGAAAAAAAAAGCTAAAAAGGTCTTTGGAACCACAAAATTTTCACTAATCAACTTTCATTTTTTGGTTTATTTCACGTCCTTTTTTTTCAGCCTTTTCGCTATTTGTCTTTCAGTGTGAAACCTATTTTAGTAAAATATGGTAAAAATGTACCCGCTAAAGTGCAGTTGTTTTTCCTCACTTTCACACAATCACAAAATATTCTTTCATCTAAGAAAGAAAATAAATAAAATCAATTACTTAAAATTTACTTTAGTTGAAAAGTTAAATAATTTATTAAATGATGTTTGAGTGTTATGTGAAGTTGTAATTTAAAATCAAACACACTCAATATTTTTTTTTACTACATGGTTTAAAAACAAAAATAATAGTACGAGATCACACTAGGCTTGACCTACCATGACGTTTCCTAAAATTACCATATACGAAGAGTAAAAGTTGTAAATAAAACGTGAAAAAGAGAATTTCTACCTCTTTCACACGAACTAATAAGGGTTGCCGAGGGTTGAAAGGTGCCTAAAAATGAGTAATTTACCCTCATCGAATTTACGAAAATCGTTATCATAAATGAAGAGTAAAAGATGGAAATAAAACACTAAACGAAGATTGCATGCCTGTTTCGGCTCTCTAATCAGATAAAAGTTTTCCATAAGGCAGATAATTTACCCCTCATCGAGTTTCCAGAAATTTTTGCCATAAATGAAGAGTAAAAGCTGTAAATAAAACGTGAAAGCAGGGTTGCCTACCTTTTCCGGTCCCTAAGCCAGAGGTAGAAATTCTTACTTTCATGTTTTATTTACAACTTTACTTTTCATATATGGTAACAATTTTAAGAAACTTAATGAGGGTAGAACAAGCCTAATGGGATCTTAGACTTTAAGTAATTCTGCTCTAATCTCTAATGTATGCTATCAATTTACGTAATAAATGCTTTATAAGTAATTAGAATGCTATGAACAACTGTTTCTAACAACTATCACCTAATGCTGATAAATTTCAGAACTCGTGCATTTTAATTCTTCAAATGTTCATTAAAAACATTTCACTTTTTTTTCAACCGTTTCACTTTAAACAGCCGTTTTGACGTTTTTTTTTTTCATCCTTTTTCATTTTTATGCTAGCAGAACTACATATCTTGAAACTGCTTCAAATAAAAAACGGCAATAACTGATGATACCTTGATGCATTCTGAAACATAGTAAGCTTTATATTAAACATGAGTGGCATCACTTTAAAGAACAATGTTTCCAAAGGCGATTTTATAATCAGAAGATTTTATGTCATTCCCATAAAAAACTTGTATATACAGTGAAGCACCGTTTATACATTTTTGAAGGGACTCTAGGACTCTATGAAAATGCATACAAATGAAAATACATATAATAGATATAGGTTAATGTGTATTAGACTCTGCAGGGACCAATAAAGTATAATTGATAAAAAAGTATAAAAGAGCAATGTATAAATAGTGCTTCACTGTAGTTCCAGAATGAATTTTTTTCGGCTAAACAAATAAAGTACAGAATTTGTACTATGCTATTAATTCTGTCCTGTTTAATATGAAACATATTGCCAATATTTACATTCAGCAGAGCAGAACTTAATAGTTTTGAGTTTTTTTTTTTTTGGCATTTCAAATGAAACATTTTGGATTTTTCTTCTAAATTCAATTTACTAGTAACTTTGAAAATTTTAGAGGTTAATGTAATTTTTTTATTCTTCAATTAGTGGTACCTGCAAGGCTCTGTCCATAGTAGAAAATTAAAAGGTCATTTGGTTCGTCTGTATATTTACAAATAAAGTAAAACCTGTCTACAACGATACTGTTGGGACCTAAAAAAAATATTGTTATAGGCAGGTTATCGTTATAGACAGTTTGATTATTCATGCTGATATTTTGCTCGGACCAATGAGAATATCATTATAGACAGGTTTATTGTTATAGACAGTATCGTTATACACAGGTTTCACTGTAATATGCTAGGTTAATTTGCTCGTCCATGTTATGGTGATTCGCTTGGTGCACAGGAATTAAAACCACCAATGGTGGTAAAAATAAAATAATAGAAAAAGAACAAAATCAAATTTTTGAAAAATAGCTTCGAGGTGCACACCCCAATGCTACTAAGTAATTTTGTGCCAAATTTCAGGAAAATCAGCCGAACGGTCTAGGCACTATCCTTGCCACAGGTATCCAGACATTCAGAATTTCAGCTTTAATTTTAGAAAAGAATTGATTTCACTCTCTTTAACATCAAGGCAATACTTTAAAAAACTATGTTTTTAAGCAAATGAAACTTCACAAGTATTAACAAGTTTTATTAAAAGTTACACATTTATGCTTTATATAAAACTAAATGCATACAACAATGTATGTAAAAATAGTATTTCAAAAATAATTAGCATTTTAACAAATTTTAGAGAATGTATAAGTTTTGGAAGTTTGGCATGGACTTCTACATAACAGTACAAGTGAAACCTTTCAAAGGCACATTTCAACATCACAGATATAGGTGTGCAAGAAAATACATAGATTACTATATGGTCCCCACAGCTTTTGAAGATTATCAAAACTTTATTTATTCAAACTTAATGCCTTGAGCAAGAGGCAACTCTTTGGTATAGTTGATAGTGCAAGTAGATCTTCTCATATACTGCTTCCAAGAATCACTACCAGATTCTCTGCCACCTCCAGTGTGCTATAAAAGATTTCAAGTCAGTAATGTAAAATTAGATTTGAAAAAAAGAAGAAAAAAAAGGAAACGCCTGTACAAAGAAAGATAACTTGTATTTGTTTTTAACAAAAATTGAAAAGTTTTAAAAATTTTGCAATGAACAATTTCAGCTAAGTGATTTACTTTGAGTTTCTAAGTTACAATTTTACATAAATTCAGTCTACTTTTCCGATTTTTACTCATACAAAAAGAATGCTAATGAATTGTAGCATTTTCAAAGATATCGTAAAACATGAAGCTATAAAAACTTAATTAGTTATGCAGTTACAAATGTGAGCAATCATTACATAAAATAAAACATGTAGGAGGATGTGGGGTAAAGTGAAATGGTTAAGATGACTGAGCTTTTTCAAAATGAACAATTTGGAAATTTGTTTTGAAAATTACAGTATATAAAGAAAGGACATTGTATTTAATAATAAAACTTGCATTGAAACATTTTTTATTTTTGGCAGCAAAAATTGTGCTTGCAAAAAGAAAAGTGGAAAATTATCACTTTTTTTTCATGGGGTTAGTGAAAACTTAAATATTTTTTGGATGAAATATTTTTTATTCGATTGGGAAAAATATTTTTGAACAAAATAATAAGCAACATTTTAATTTAATAAATAAAAAAATAATAAAATAAAAATAATTAAGTAATTAATTTATTAATTAATACATGAGGAAAAATAAGTGAGTGAATAAAATAGTGAATGAATAAGAAAAAAATGAAAGAATGAATTAATAAGTGAATTATTAAATGAAGAAATGTAAATAAATTACGTTAATAAATAAATACGCAAGTGATTTAGTAAACAATTGAGTAAACGAAATGAACTATTTCACTTTGCGTCGTATGCACTTGACTAATTGCGAAAAATATTAAAAATACAGACATGCTAAATATTAACTAAGTAAATACTGCACCGAATATTAGAAGGTTCCAATTAATGTTTAAAATTTTAATAACAGGAGCTTATATTATTTGATAATATCAAAATAATTTTTTGCTTTACTACGTGCGAAGTTGCAGCAACATCACATTGCGACAACATTTATTCATTTTAATAAAACAAAAATATTTAAATTAAAAAGAAAGACTTAATAACATTTGAAATCACTGAGACTTTATTTAAAATACATACCACTAACCATTGCACCGCAGAACTCATGTTTCCACGCCAGGAATCGAACCCGTACTGCCTGGGTGCAAGACAAGAATCCCAACTACTAGACAGGATGGGAGTTGTTTCGAAAAAGATTAAGAAAAGATAAGCTGTTGAACTTCAGGGGGCGGTCAGGTAAGTTAGTCGCATCCACGCTGAAGTGAACACTAGGGCGTATCGAAAAAAATCGAAATTTCCCACATCTTTTAGCGGTAGTGCAGAAAAGTTGTGAACTGCCATCATTAAAATGCATGAGAAATCTTAAAATTAAGGACTGATATCTTCTGTCACCTCAATGGCCCAAAAATTTCAAAAATAGGACTAAAAATGATTGAAATTTAAAAAACTATAAATAACACCAGACGTTGTCCAACAGTTTGGGGGTAGCGCTTATAAGTTGCTTATTTACAACAACTATAATTATAAAAATATTTCGAGTTATGAGTTAATATCCTCTGCCGCCTCATCAGCATCAAGTTTTGTAAGTTTTGACGCATTTTCATACTTTGCTGCATAGCTACTTACTGCTTGCATAATAAACAATCAATGCAAACTTGCCAAAAATGTGAAATATTCGTATTTAGCAAAATAAGAAATAACGTCTGATAGCACAAATTGCCGATTACTGCAGACATGTGTTTCATGGTTGTTGGAAAGCTATTAAAACTTTATTAGGTTTTTCATCAAGTCACTTTAAAGTTACAGTGAAATGTCTCCTCGAAGTTGCATAGTGAACGGTCACAATTCAGTTGATACAGCGACATTGTAGTAAGTCACATGAAAAATGTTGCAAATATATAACAATGTGACTTGTGTATTGTCACAATTCAGTCATGTTGTGACTGTGACTCGCAGTGGAGTCACTGTGGCTTAACTGTGACACAATGTGCTATTAGGGTGGTCTCAAGTGCATTTCTGGGATCACGTTTTCTGTTAGCGGCTGCTTTAAAGTTAAATTAATATGAAAATTGGTTTTTAAATTTTTAAAAAATTTAATTAGATCTCTAACCCAAGTAATTGGATCTTCTGGCCCACTTCAAGAAAAAAAAAAACTTTGGAGAATTACAAGTATTTAAATTTATTTCTGAATATTTTTTAAATGTTTATGTACCCAACTATGAGTTATGAGTAAATGCAATGGGAATAGCAAGCAAAAAGTTCTTTTCCATCGTACCTTTTCTCCTCCAAATGCACCTCCAATTTCAGCCCCATTTGTTGGAATGTTCACATTCACTATACCACAATCAGAGCCTTTCGGTCCAAGCCACTAAACATCATTAAAACAATATTAGCAAACAATTGTCAAGATTGTACAGTTTTTTACACATTTACAGTTAAGGAGTTTTACCATTTAAAAAAAAAATTGCAAGAAAATAACACATAGCTTGTAACGGCACACAGGATATGGTTTCACTTAAACTTGCAAGCTAAGAAAATTGGCATACAGAATTCATTGCACACATAGATTATTTATAATTTGTTTAGTCATCCAATTAGAGAGTAAATAAAAAGAATTTTGAGAACTTTAAGCCTTTAAAAAATTATTTCTGTAAAAACATAAACTTCCATGCCTGACTATAAATGCAGTTTTAATTTATTGGTTGTTTGAAATATGTAACTGCTTATCAAGAGTTAATACAACTCTTATGCATCTAAAGTAGACAATGAGAATGAAAAACCTCAACTGATTTTTGGGTTCCTGCATTTTTTGTTTTTGAAGATTTTACATTATAATGGTGTGAAGAACTATACTTTGATTCATAATGTAATATTCAAAATCACTGCAAAATTTCATTGAAATGTCAACACACTATTAAAAAAATATTAGACAATTTAGAAATATACATCATACTTTGAACACGTTTCCAAGGTTTTGAGTAAATATGCTGCTAGAGAGTCCCTCTTTGACTTCATTATTCCATGCAATAGCTTCATCAACACTTGAGCATTTTAAAATGTACACAATTGGTACAAAGGATTCTTTCAGCACGACTTCAGCATCATGTGAAAGACCAGTAATTATAGTTGGCTCTACAAAATGTCCAGGTCTGTCAAGTATCTAATATAATAAATAAAACATTTAAATAAACTTATAAGATACATAAAATACACCCGCCAGCTCAGTCATTCCATCTAATGAAATGACTGAGCTGGTGGTGTATTTAATGTATTTCTGCCTTAGCTTTGGCTTAGGGCAGTAACTTACTGCATATAAGATAGCTGCTTACTCAACTATTTCAACATGACTACATGCAAGTTATATCACATATTAGAGCAGAGCCCTGATTTAGCATCAGTCATGAGATTAAAAAGAAATACCTGACAAATTGAAAAAAATGGAAGAAAAGAAAAATAATGCGTAACTTATGTATATCTGTACATAACTCATGAGTTAAGGCTTCTACATTTTTGTAAGTTTATGCAAAAAGGTTTTCAAATAACAGCAAAATGTGTTTTCAAGCTAAAGAAAAAAAATTGAGTATCTCTAACTAAATTCTGAATAGGATTAAAAAAGTTTTGGCTTATTAATTTTTAACCTACATACTGTAACCTTAATTATACAAGTATAACTGAGAATGAATTTTTTTAGGGAAAAAAAAATTTCGTGATTGAAAATGATTCAATTTTAGATTGCACACATTGACACAGAAACAAAGACATTGGTATATTATTAAACATAGTTATCCTAATTTAAATTTTGAATTTCTTCTTATTACAAGTATATAGCAATTTTACAAAATAAAAAAAATGAATTTTAGTAAGTTTTGGATAAGTAAGGTTTGAATGTGCAGTATTACTTCAGATTAATCTTTGTTTGAGGTATCAATTTCAAAACTCACAATTATTATTGTACAATACTTACAACCATACAAGATTTGTTTGTACTATTTTTTGAGTCAGGATTTAAAATCCTGAAAGGTTGCTGTCGAAAGAATTTGGGACTTAGGGTCCCATATAAATTTTCACATACACATACATTTTCAATGTGTACACAAATTAAAAATATTTTCAAGTAAATAATCCAGTTTCTTTTGTCTTCGAAAGAAAATAAATTTAATAATTATAATCATGTGACCTCAAAGGATACATTCAACATTTACATAACATAAATGGAAATCCCATTGTTTCAACTTATTTTCTTTTTAATCAAAAAAAAAAAGTTGAATGTTTTGCAACTTTTTATTTCCGTTATTTTTAAATTTTATTCAATACTATTTTGCTTGACCTTTATGAAATATTGCCCAATGGTTTGATATCACTGCTACCAGAAAAAAACCATTTTACAACAAAAATTGTTGTTAAAAGCTTGTCATTGCTCATCAACTATTGGCATATAAAACAAATGAAAGATGTTACGGGGCTGAAGTTTAGCACTGAAAACAGGACAAGGGGTCATTGTTTTAAGCTATTTAAATCTCAGGCTAACATAGATGTTAGGAAAAATTATTATTTTAGCAGGGTAGTGGAACCTTGGAACAGTTTACCGGAAGAGGTGGTAATGAGCAAGGGAGTAGATAGTTTTAAGAGGGCCATTGATCATCACTGGGGATTGTAAATTGACTAGGACCAGTCTAGCTGGGCCCAGAGCCTGTTGCTGGTCGTCACATTTGTATTTGTATTAATATGCAACAAATATTTTAAGGGCATACTTTTCCTCCCATTTCAACAACTCCACCAAGTTTCTTAGCATCTTCTAGTGTTTTTGAATACAATTCGACCCCTTGCTTGGAATGCATGGGCCCATACAAGGTCCCAGGTTCAAGAGGATCACCAATTCTAATTTTTGGATATGCTTTTTTCAATCTATCAACAACTTCATCATATACCTAGTGAAATATAAATTGAATTAAAATTCAAAATTACTACAAACACTGATAAAGTCATATTATCTTAAAAACAGAAACATTTAAACAAGCATATTTAAAATATACATTTTTGTTTATATATAGGTGAGCTACAGAAACCTTGTGAAGTAGAAAAACACATACCTGCCAACATCTACTGGGAAAAAATTCAGTAGATCATTAAAAAATACAGTAGATGTTTACGACAGATTTTTCGTTCTTAGTTAGGAAATAGAAGATTTTTTTATTTTCCTTCTTTGTACAACCAAATGTTCCTTACATCTTATACACAATCAAGAGAAATGATCAAAATCCAGGAATCTCCCGGAAAAACCAGTAGAGTTGGCAGGTATGCATACACAAAGCTGTAGTATTTCCTTGGGAGATTTTACAGCATTGCAGAGATGTGCCAGCTGAAACACACTTTTGGAGCAATCCCAGTGCACACACTTACTTTGCTTGATACATCACTGCTTTAGTGCACATTTAAGTTAGAGTACTTTGATACCTATTTTTAAAACGTTTATTTTTATGTAACATATTCAAAAAAGACTAAAAAAAGCACAAAAAGAATGGTTGAATTAAAAAACTATACCTCAACAAGTTACAAGCCAGTTTTAAAGAGCTATTTTTTTTCCTTCCTTTATTATTACTTTTTTTCCCCTTGGCATATATTTTTATATATTGAACTACTTGATTGAGAAACCTGAAGATCAAGCCAAGGCAACATTAAAACCTTTTATTTTTAACTGTTTGATATTTAGTCACAAAATTTATAATGAAATTACAATGTAAAAAAAAATGATTTTGAGAAATGATGTCACAGAAAAGGAATTTTTAAACATGCGTGAAAAAAATATGAAAAATGTGAAAAAAGAATAAATAAATAATTAAATAAATAAAAATTTTAAGACAGACTAAGAATATGGAAAAAATGCCTAAATCTGAGAAACTTGAAGTGTGCATATTCATTACCAGAGCATTAGTATTCCCAGATTTTTGCTATCTTAAGTGTCTCCAACCAAAACTAGAGATCAATTTACTGTCCTAAAATCTTAAGAAATCCAAGATTAAAAACTGGTAAACAATATTAATTTTAACAGATGGCATTCGCTTAACACTAGAAAGACTGCGTTTCCCGTATACCTAGAAGGACTAGCAGCGGTCATTTTGACCGCCATGCTTAAAAGATGGGAAATTATTTCTTTTTGAGATTTTTAATCATAGAAAAGTTTTATTTTGATGTGTTCATTAATTCATTAAACAATTTAATCAAAATAAAAACTGTAAATCAGTCTCAGGAAGCTTTTTTTTTATTTTTGAGTTCAATCAAATGAAATACACATATGTGTTACATTATTGCTATTGAGAAAGATTAAAATTCAACAAAATAAAGGAAATGTTTTAAACATGTACTAACTAATGAGTATTTTTAACCAGGTATGTGATTGTTTCATACAGTATAAATAACACAATAGACCTAAATTACTCCCTTTTACAATATTTACAAATGCTCATTTTTATCACTTTGCCCGTACATGAGCCACAAGCTGTCTTTTTTCAATCAGAACAAATGTTTGCAGTTTTATTTCCACATTGTTTTCGTTTTCTCACAAGGTCTAGGTTCCGAAAAATATTCGCAATCATTCAATGAACGTAAATCATTTTCTTATCTTTTCTTCAGATAAGTCAGACTGTCCATCAGAACCAGAAACCCTTTCAGATAGCAACAGTGGTAGGAGTTCATTTTTTGTTAAGTTTTTTTACCAATGGCTCTTCACGACATCATGAAGATAATTATGTGACAAGGCACTCCAAGTACATCAAAGGAAATAAACGCCTTTGCTTCAAGTAAAGCACATGTTTTGGTGTGCAAATAAATTTCAGCACAAATTTTCAGAATACACCTGTTTTAAATCAACCCGCTTTTAGAACTAATAGAATTTCACATGTCAAGTCACATACCTTTAAAATTCACCTTTCTCAACTTTGCCCCCCTGTTCTGATAGCAGGGACAAAAGAAGCCCGGAACCAACATGTGTTTTGCACTAATGGTTCAAAGAAATGCACCTGTCCAGCAGGTACAACGCAAATATGCTACCTAAAGAATGTTTCAACCTAACAACTAACAAAAATCCATTGTGCACATGTATGACAAAAGAAAAGTAAACAAAACCGGATGCAAAAAAAAATTTTCGTTGAGCGGTCAAAATGACCGTAGTCAGTCTTTCTTGGTATAACCATTTATAGCGACTATAATAATAAGCCTAAAGAAATAAAATTTACTTTTATACGATCTTAATAAATAGTTAGGAAAAGTCAATAAAGGAAAATGAGTTTGAAAAATAAACGCAGCAAATATATGCATTTGAAAACCGTTTGCGGTCAAAATGACCGTTTCCGTCTTTCTAGTGTTAAATCATTTGGATGCAACTGGATCGACATTTTTGAAATAATTAATAATAAATTCCAATATAACTCCTATAACAAAGGAAAACAAAAAAATAAAGAGTTGGCAAATGTAAGTATGGAAATATGCTATAATATACAATAGAATACCTGTATAATGCAATTCTCTACAAACTGCACAACTTTTTTGACGTAAACAATAAGTGTTGCAGTTAAAGAAAGCCCTTTATTCCACCTTGCAAATATAAAAATTGCTAGGCAAAATAAATTTTGAAACAGTTTTTCATCTTTCCAGCTCAATTCAAAGCTTTAAAGTGAAAATTAGTATTTACAGAAAATAGGTGCTCTAGAAAATTCAGCTGTTATGCAAACCATGAAGCTAGCAGAAGCACAGGAAAATTCACTTTCTTTTGATTGTGAAACATTTGCGAATGATAATTGCATAGTTAGTGCTCTAATACTTATTGCAGTTATAACTTATTCTGAATATTAGTTTTAAAATTTAGGAGAATGATCTATATAACGCAAAAGCTCAGGACACAAAGTGGGTGTTATAATGGTCTTCTACTATATTACTTTCAATACATTTTGCATAAAATATTTTAATATGTATATATTTCTTGCATTCGATGGCTTGGAAATTAGTTTATTAAAAAAATGCATGCGAAGTAATGCTACAAGTTTTAAAACGAGAACTTTTGATTTTAATGTAGTAAAGAGCAACAATTAGTATAAAAAAGTGAATCCTGGAAACTCAATTATTTCGGAATTGCAAAAATTAAACTGTTGCACAAACAAAATTAAAAATTGAACACATTTTCAAGCAGGTTCATCACATTTTGTTCTCCTTCTTATTAAAAAAAAAGTATATTTTCTCTATAATGAGGTCTTGTAAGTGCTGTGGTGCTTACACCTGAAAATATGGCATATTTGCTATATACTATCAAATCATGCATTACTATATAATTGGGGAAAAACTCGGTGATTCCATTGTTAGACAACTGCTAATATTTACTGTAAAAAGTTAAAGGTTAAGTTTGTTTAAATTATATTAACATAGCTGTTCCTCCACATTACATTAGGAATGTGAACAATTTATGTGTTCAGTGTTCCAACACTTATTAACTATATAAAACAATCGATATCAGTAAAGAAATTGCCATTTGAGCAGTCAGTACTTTCTATAATTAACAACTTTTTTTCTTTTTGAACTTTCTATTAAGTTAATTTTGTTTATAAGTTTAGACGCTTTAATATTGTTTTGACAACAAATATCTTTCATTCATACTTCCATGTTTTGACAACTTGAAGGCAAACATAATCTCAAAGGGCACTTGGTCTGTTCACCTAACTGAGACATTCAAAAGGAATAAACACCTGGCAATTAAACAACAAACATAAAAAATAACATTTACTGCAGCTAAATTTATTAAGCAAACAATGGGATAGTAGAGCAAAGAAAACTGGGGGTGCATATAAAAAAACTTGATCTTACTACATGCCCGCTCATCTTAATTCAATAAGATAAGGTAGCTTGCTGAGTGTAGGCATTTTGTTAATTCTTGGCAGGTTTATTTGTTGATAATAAAGGAACATGTGGTTATCAGGTTAAAAAAAAAAAGAAACATTTCTTTCTCTGCTATATTTATTGCTTTGTCAACATTTTCAATTGCTTTAAACAATGCAAGTAAGCAAACCTTTCTTTAAAGGCAGAATGCCTTAAAAAAAATAATAATAAAATAAATAAAAAAATAAAAAAATTATTACATTCATGGAAATTATGAATGTAACAATTTTTTGTGTGTTTCAAAAAGTTCAAATATTTCTCAGAGTAGGTGATAGCATGCTCACATTTTCAAAAAGTATTCTGAATTCTGTTTACAGCCCTCATACAATAACAAAATAAATAACATTATTTGATGTGAAGTTAGCAATAAAAGAAAATATGAAATTTAAATAATTATTCCTTCATTTTAAAATTAAACTTGTCATCAAGTCAAAAATGTTCTATCTGCTCAATCACATATAGACTTCACTCTTAAAGGAACTTGTTTATAGTGATTCTAAGAACCCTGACCTCAATTATAAGGCCAAACGTAATGTGTTCAGCTTTTGCTTTGTGCAAAACTATATTCAAAACTCTTTTTTGCCCTCAAGTTAGTTTGTTCGATCCAGTTTGCCATCATTATTTTTTCATCAAGGTCCATACGCAAAAGGGGCCTCTAAAAGGATTTTATCAAGACACCAATGGAAGGGTGTGTTACATAATACAATACAGGCTCAAAAAAAAAAAAAAAATCACAATGCAAAAAATTCATAGTTTATTTTAATAAGAAAGTTGAGCAACATCATGCTGCACATTTCAAAGTCCAAAAACTACCTTTTCATGTGCAATGATTCTCCTTGTGGTAGTGCATCTCTGCCCAGCAGTGCCAGCACAAGCAAAAACAGCAGACTGAATAACCATATTTAAATCTGCATCCTCAGTAACAATAATTGCATTGTTCCCACCAAGTTCTAAGATATGTTTACCAAATCGGCCTTGCACTTCCAAAGCAACTTCTCGTCCTACTTTGCTGCTTCCAGTGAAGCTTATTAAGGCTAGTCTTGCATCCTTTGCCATAGCTGCTCCAACAGCAGGACCCCCACAGATCATAGAACATATTGCACCCGGTAGCTTATTATTCTAAAGAGAAAAAAAAAGTTAAACATACAAATAGTTTACAATGCATACTTTTATTTAAAACTAGCGGTACCCGCAATGGCTTTGCCGTAGTAGAAAATTAAAAGGTCATTTGGTTTGCTTGTATATTTACAAACAATGGATGATGAATTTCTAGCCAATTTGCTATGTTAATTTGCTTGCCCAAGTCAGGGTTCCATGTTATAATTTGGTAATTTGCTCGTCCACGTTATGAAAATTTGCTCAATAAAATGTTCTTAAAATTGGAATAAAAAAAGAACAAAATCTGATTTTCAAAAATAGCTTTAGAGTGCACACCCCCATGCTACAAACTAATTCTATGCCAAACTTCATGAAAATCTGCCAAACGGTCTAGGCGCTATGAGCGTCACAGGCATCCGGACATTCAGCTTTATTATTTGTAAAGATAAAGATTGTAACTAATTCTTGTTGATAAAAGCAAGAAAGGGTACTTTAAGAAACATTCTGTCTGATCATATTAAAAGTCCTTTAGTGAATAGATGACTTACAGCTACAACAAGATAGTTTTTTTAAGACCTGACCACATTCATGAAAACTCACTCAACTCCAGAAAAAAATCAAAAAATCTCTTCCTAAATGGCTTCAAGTCTATACTGTATTCACGGAAAAGATAGACTAAAAGTAAACTAGAATTCACACAAGGGAGAAAAGAATGGTAGGATCTCCCACTCTGATCCAAATTTCAAGTGGGATTTTTAAAATTAAAGTGGGAGTACTTTTTTTTTTATTTTTAATTTCTTGAATACTTTACATAAATATTTATTTGAACAAAGTATTTGCATATCATGAGCACAAAACTTATTTAACAAGTATAACATTGAATAAGAACTCACTCAATTTGTTTTTTAGAATAAATAAGCATCTTAGTCTTTTAAAGATAGTATCGACCAAGTAAAAAAAAAAAAAAACATTAATAATGTAGCTTAATTTCTGCTACATAAGCAAAGATTCTTTTTTTAAAATCAATCTTACTAAGTATTCTGCTAATGAAGTACTCTGAATCATTATTAAAAAAAATGTTTCAATGCCTTCAAAAGAAAAAAAAAGGTCCCAGAATGGAGATTTTTAAGACGAAAGTATTTTGGTGCAGTTTTGAAGCATAATGGGATAAGAAAAATACATTTTGTTTGGTAAGCAGAAGATAAACTCAAAGTTCCACGTTTGAGCATTCAGTAAACCCAAAGAATAGTTATTATCAATCTCTTATAAAATCTCTCTTGTTAAATTCCTAGATTTTTCTGTTCAATGATAATAAGATGGAAGTGCAAAATTATTGTAAGCAATTATATTGGCTGTCCTCTTAAAAGAAATATGAAAAACAGAAAATTCAGAGATGAAAAGTTTTGAAATTTTTTTGACACACTTCTGCTAATGGTGATGAGCTGGAACAATATATTTAGGGATTTTTATTCAGCAGGATTTTAGAGAGTTGTGAGAATCATGCAAACCCTTGTGTAAAAAGGAAATGCGTCATTTGGTGACCACAATCACTCGTTTGGCTTAGACAAGACGAAAAGATTGCAGTACAACTGGATTTAATAAAGCAACAGTGTTCTTTCTACCACTCTGTTTCTAAGATAGAGCGTTAGGAGAATTTTAAGAGCACAAAAAAAAAGAAAAAAAAAGGCTAAGATTATGCAGTGTGGATAATGTTTAAGTGGCGGCAATGTTCACTCACACTCATTAGCCTAATGAAAATGTGCATCTTATAGTGGTGTTAAAAAGTTGAAAGCTGCTGCAGGGTAAGTAATTTAAAACATATACAGATATACAACATTGGAGATTGATTTAAAAAGAAGACTAATTCTAGAGCCCTTTGTACCCTCTATTAGTACAGTTAAATTCTGAGCTTTGATTTTAAAAGGAAAAGGTTTTTATCACTAAAAGATAAATTACAGGAATACATACAGGCATATACTGACAGTGATTATTATTAGTGATTGTCAGTCTGGAAGTCATAACCAAGCTGGGGGCAGCTGTCCTCCGGTTAGGGTAGATTGCTGCCACCAGGGGAAATGCCGCCACTCCTGATATTTGAGTCAAGGAAACCAGATAGCCCGCCTGACTGCTCCTGACCTGTAGCGAATGACACTACAACCAATGCCCCAAGTGGACAGCAGCCATTTTGCATGTTTTTTGTTCTTATAGTGACGAACGTTGTTTTGAAGAAGTTTGATCTTATTTTTTGACTTTGAATAAGCAGAGGTATGAACCTTTAGATGCTAAAATGGCTGCATTTGTTATGAACAACCTTTAACTAGATATTTTAGCCTATATTTTAATCATTAATCTTTATCACTTCCATTTTGCTACATTTCTACCATCTTGTCGGATTGTGGTTATGACGCCACCTCTCCGGGAGTAATGCTACCATGGTGGTGGCATTACTCCCGGAAGCATCTTTTCACTGTATAGTTCAAAAGCCATTTTTTAAAGGACCGAAAATGTGCTCTTGTAAACTGTGCTTAGTAAAAAGAGTTAGTTAACAAAAGTTAAGTCTTAACAGAAGCAACTGGTGAAGAAAATAATCTTTTAAATTCGAGCAATACGTCGGAAGGTAAGTTCATGGATGTAGCATCTTGCTTATCAAATACCATTCAGGAAGTGCCTCAAAAAAATTTTCTTCAATCACTAGAAAAGTTTTCACCAATTCCAAAATTGGCAGCAGAAAGGGTAGAGGAAAGTTCTAAAAGAAAAGGCTACACTTGTCAATTCTAACGGGAACCCAAATGAAGGCAGTTTTGGAAGAAACAGTAGCTAAACCAAAGGAAAAGACATTGGAAAAGATACAAGCCAAAAGAAAATCTGCAGCAAAGGTTTTGGAAATGTCCATCAAAACTGAATCCAAGGCAAAGAAAGAGAAAGCAGTGACAACATGGCAAAAGAAAATGAATAAGTCTAATAAGAAATGGGGCAAGCAACTTTTTAATGTTGATAGTTTAGTTGTTAGTAGATATTTTTTAGTTTAGCTCTTGTCTTTAGATGATGAGGACATCCATGTCAAAAAGTTTTGTGACGACGACGAAAATGATGACCTTTTAGATCTAAGCGATCCAAACAGTCAACTTTGTGTTATATGCAATAAATATAGAATGAACGAACTGTGGTACAGATGCACTTGCTGTGGCAAGTGGGTGCATTCAGAGTGTAGCAATGCTGACACAGCTTAAAACTACATTTGTGATTTATGTAAATTTTAAGAAAATCAGATGAATTCAAAATACTGTTTTTTCACTCATATAAACTAAAAACGTCATTTCTTTTGCTTTTCAATTCCTATATTTTAATGCTAATTGAATATAGGATTTTCAATAAATTTTCCTTCCTAGTCTTTTAGTCATATTGGCTAGTGGCGGGATTACCCCAGCTCCCTGGGTAATACCACCACAGTGCAGAAGTAGAAAAATTGATGTTTTATGACTTTCTTCAAAAGATTTATTAATAACAAATTTTGTATACTTTCTTAAGATGGCGTACAATAATCCAAAATATTGATCTAGCTCATAAATACAACTTTTAATGGTGATAAAAATTGAAGTTCCTTAAGGTGGGGGCATTCCCTTGGTCTACCTTAAAGCTGAGATCCACTTAACCATTGGCAGCTAAAACTACTAAGTAACATTCAGTTATGGTTATTCCCTACCATTGATAACTAATAAGCATGAAACTAGTATCCAGAAGTCATAACCAAGCTGTAGTATATGCTAGTAATTTTGACTTAGCTACGGTTCGGACAGCAACTAACAGCTAGCTTATTACAGTAGTACATATTTATATTTCAATATTGGTTAGTATTAAGTAATTCAATTATTACATTGCAACATCAATTACAAAAACAAATTTCAAGTTTTTACTTCACTAAAAATACCAAATCCGACTTATTTTCCAGAGCATTTTACTCCGCTAAAAGTACCAAAAAAAAAAATGCATAACTTGAAAGGCATTGTACAATTTAAAAAACCAAGGGTAAAAAGTTGTTAAACCAATAAATAAAACGTAATAGGTTTATTTCCTAGAGAGAGAGGAATAGACAGTAAGGAAGTCATCAGTTTCTGAATTGGGTATCACATGTAGTAGAACATTTAACAAATTGCTGTTTTCCTAACCACAGATTAAGATAATATACTCTCAATAAAAAAAAATCTATTATTGTTTAGGCGAAAAATAAGTTTATCTTAATGGAAAATGAAATATTATTTTGTACTAATTTACCTCTAAAACAGATGACACAATTTTCGTTACAGATATACTAGTAAGACATGTTGTTGAAGCACCTTTCCATACCATGGTATCCCCACACACCATAGCAATTGCATTATTCCAACCATATACTGCAACAGGAAAGTTAAAGGCTGAAATAATGCCAATTGATCCCAACGGATTCCACATTTCAAATAGAGCGTGTCCTGGTCTTTCTGAAGGAAGAACTTTTCCTTCAATCATCCTTGATAACCCAACGGCATAGTCACAAATATCAATGTATTCTTGTACCTAAGATGAAAAACATTCATTTCATACACTCTCAAATTACACATACATTAGAATAACATAACTATTATGAAATAAATAATGGATCAGTTAGAATGCTGTTTAAGCTTTATGGCTAAATTTCGGCAACAAATTTAGAAGTTTTTTTCTTCTATCTATTGTTTTGCCTTTTCTGGAATAACTATCATTCACTAAGTTTTTAAGTTACATAACATATTAACCTGCATTGGTCATACAACTCAATTCAAAAAGCTATAAGATTGTTGCAAATTGTTATCTCTTCACAACTTGACATGAAATTCTTTATGCCTGTCTATTACAAGAAAAGCTCCCACTGAAATGTCTGTGTCTGTCTATTACTGCCTCATTTTTCCAAAGGAAGATTAATAAATCACTAAGTTCAGCATATTGGATCAGGGTTTTTTTTTTTTAAATTAGCCATTCATTGATGATAACACAGTATTTAATTTAGAAACACTGTATTTAATTTAAAAACAAACATTTTTATTTATATTAAACCAATTTTTTTTAGGCAAGTTTTCACTTTGCATTAAATATTTTATTTGTTTACAACAAACTCAATCAAAGATAAATATATACATAAGCAGAAGAAAGCAATATACATAGTGGCAGGAAGAAAGCCACTAGAAGAGCCAGCATGAACAACAATAAGTCTTATTTTTTTGAATTTACATTTATTTGTGCTCCTATAACTTTTCATTTTGCACACATTTTTTGAAAGTAAGGTTGACTATCAACCAGGGCTACGAAGTCGGAAGGAAATTGACCAACTCCTACTCCTGGATTTTGAAACGTCCGATTCCAACTTCGACTTCGGCTTTTTTATTTATTTTTTTTCAAATCCCCCCCATAGAAAAGGGGGGGGGGGAACCCCTAAACAAAGATTGAAATATTAACTTCTTTTTATAAAATTTTTGTGCTGTATTTTACAGTAAACCTAAGATGCATACAATGTTAGAAGTTTGATTTGAAAAACAAATAATCCAATAGTTGAGATTTTGAAAGTAAGATTACTTAAAAATCCCATTTTTAAAAAAATGAAAAGGATTAATTTGCTCCCCTTTAATGTTGAACAAATAGATGTTGATCAAATCCTGTGCTTTCAATTTTTCAAAGCTGTAACTTGAGAGAGAAAAAAAACTTTTTTGCAAAGTAAAAAAACTTTTTTTGAGAATGGGCTGTCCCCCCCCCCCCCGGGCGCCACCCATCTGGTGAGTGACATCTCAACTTAATTTCAGAGTCTATAGAAAATGAAATGCTTTAATTCTGAAAAATTTCCCCAATAATAAATCTTAAATTTCATTCAAAAAATTTCAACAAAAATATTGCACTATATTGAAGGGAGAGATTGGGTATATGTACGTCTGGAGCAAATTTTGCACAACATGCGGCGGTATACAGCTTTGTATGAATAGCTTTTACTTTAAAATTAACCTTGATATGAATATTTGAGGATTAATTACAATTATTGAGTGTTGTAACCAATAAATCATGTACTGATTTTCTTTTGTACTTTTTAGTGATAACCAAGTTTTCTTAGATAAAGTCTTTAGATTTAAAAAAAAAAAATTATGTTTTATCGGATCTTTTGGATTTTTGCTTTCGTGCCAACACCTATTTGAATTTATCAAGCAACGTCAGAAGTTTCCCTTGCTCAAGCGAAGTGATTACTTAGAAAATGTTAGGCAACAAAACTGTTTGCTGACAGTTGCTATCAGTTAAATAAAGTTAAAAGATAAGCAAACTAGGAGACTGCGGCATGCAGTTACAGAAAGTTTGATAAACAATCAAGCCAGCTGGTTGCCACAATGAGCTATTTTCTTATTAGTAGACATTTAAACATGTAATCAAATAAATTGGTAGTCAGTTTTTTCAAAAATTGCAAGGAGATTCAGTGAAAATTAAAGAAAAAACAGAAACCCGGAGTCGGAGTCGGCATTATTTCAAACAACTTCTTTACCCCAAAATCAGTTCGACTCCGACTCCACAGCCCTGCTATCAACCAATGTCTCACAGAAATAAATAATTTGTCTACAATTTCTTTTGCGTTGTTTCATTTTTCTTAAATAATTATTCCGTCAGTACACTTAGCTGCCCTTCTAATTAGAATTTTTCAGGGTTGGTATAAAAACCTGTATTATTTTTAAAAAACCCAAAGAAACTGGTTTTTTTGGTTTAAACCAGGTTTTATTTATTTATTTATTTTAGGTTTAAACCGGGTTATTTGGTTTTTATTACTATTTGTAAAAAAAAAAGAAAAATTAGGAAAATCATGAAGATTTTATGAATTAATTGTGAATTAATGTTTAATATTCATATTTGTACCTTAATTCTTGTTAATGAATTAAGAGTAAAAACTTGTAATTTCATTTCCTCATACTTAGAGATTTCCATAGGAGAATATTGTTCGAAAATCTTTAAAAAAAAATAGAATACGTAAATGGCTCTTGGTATAAATAACCAAAGAAATAATTTGCTGTGATACTTTCAGACATTATTAATTAAAATAACCACGAATAAATTCTTGCAAATTAACTTCCTCATAATCATAGCTATCTACTATAAATGTAAAAATGAAAGTAAAATTAAAATCACGCATTTTTAAACATGGAAAGTAATTTGCAGTGTCTACAAATTAATCATAAGTCTGAAGTACATTATACAACTTTAAAAACCAAAAGATTAATGCATATTTCGTTTAAAGATTTAAAAAGTTACAAAACATGTAATTTATTTATCTATTATGTATCAGTAACGACAATTATAGAAGCAGGACAAGTAGGTTTTAAGAAAATCATTATGTTTTCCTTTGTAGACATTATTTCTCCTGGTTTAATACATTTAGGAATACAATTTTTTAGCAAAGAAAAAAACAATGATTTTAATTAAAAGTCTCAGTACAAAAGAAAATACTCTTTTAACATATTTTAATAATGAAGACTATCATGAAAATTAATGTTTATTGATTCTTCCACCATTCATACATGAGAATGCTTTTATTATATTGGGATAAAAAAAGTTCTTTGTAAAGTGAAATTTTGGCATTATTATTATTTTCTTTATAAGAGCACAGAGTTACATGGACGTTTTCACAATTTTATACATTTTCTTTTCTTGCTCTGAATGCATTGTTTATTGGGAATGCAAAAAGTGTGCAGGTATAAACGCAATTTTATGCCTACTCTAAGTGTCCTTGAACTTTTTTAGTGATTTATTTTCTCTTGTCTTTTAAATATTCTAGTGTTAAGATAATTTTACACTATGCATTGCTTCAATAGTGCGTAATCTATCTCAATAAATCTTAAGTAATAAAGCAAATTAGGCAGCATATGAAGTTTTGGTTGAAATATGCTTTTTGGACTATTTTGAAATGCAAAAGATTGAAAAATAATGATAGTTAAAAATTATAAAAGAGCTATTGGAATTTTTTTAATGTAATTTTCGAAAAACTTAGTTGGTCTGCCTTGTATATTTATGTACCTAATAGAAAAGCTGCATAGATTTTAATAAAGAAAAAAATAATAAATAAAAACTATTTAGCAAATTTGCATTACCTTAAAAAATATTAGTTTCTAAATTTATTAAATCTGTAATTCACTTATAAAGATTTGCTAGTTGCTTTGCATTAGATTTTACTGTTTGCAATAATATGTAAAATTTATGAAGGCATTTAGGGGAAAACAATGAAATTAAAAAAAAAAAATGGTTTAAAAAAAAAACTACTTGGTTTAAACCAATGTGGTTTAAACCGAACTATGATGATGTTGTTATTTGGTCATTTTTGGTAAATCGTTTTCATCCCACTAAACGGCATTTAGGTATTCAAATAATAAAGAAAGGCACATTTTTCAATACAAATACAACTGATTAAAAAATGCCTTACCTCCTTTTTCTCATGAGGCATAAAGGTCGCATTTTAAGGGTTATTTTTATTCACACCCACTATCTCTCTTCCCTGTTCATCTTTTCGTTTCAAACCTTTCCCCCAGAACTTAGGCAAGTTCCTCGCCAATTTGCCTCCCCCGCAGTAAAACAAAACACGCCAAAAGCGCCAACAGACGCACATTTTTTCACTGCTCCTCCACGAGGCAGGTTGACCATAATGAAGGGATTTCGATAATCAGGCCAAACATATGTAAAGATGTAATGTCGCATTACACAAACAACCCTGGAATTTTTTGCTTACTGGATGCACTTTTTCCAGCAAAAATTAATTGAATGCAATGCCAATCGCAAGACTTCTTTTTTCCATTCAAAATTTATTTTAACTTTAAAAAACCGAGAGCAATTTTCTTAAGAAGACTTTTTTTTTTCCCCTTTAGGTGGAAATCCTACGTTACCTGGCATACGATGCACTAATCAAAATCATCAAGTACATAGTTTTGATAACTGGGCCTCTTAAGATTTTCAGGGGTGATTGTGAGTTCATCAACAAATACCTGAAGGTTTCAAAGCGAGAACAGGGGGGGGGGGGGATAATCTTTGGCCCCTATTACTTAAGTGCACATTTGCCATAGTATTAAATAGTTCTGAGTCAAAATATTGTGTGTACATTTAATTAAATTTTTAATGGGTTATAAAGTTACTTTTGAGCTAGTGTTATACAAATTATCTTGACATTTGTCCATCTTAAGGCTCTTGCAGGTATATTTGATGAGTATTACATAGCTGCCAACCTCAAGATACAAAAAATAGGAGCACTTAAGGGAAAAAATAGGAGCACTGAGGGCTAAAATAGGAGCATGAAATCGTGGCCTGCGCTAAACCTTCCTTCTGTACCATAAGTTTCCATAAATTCTAAGCACTTATAAAATGCTTTTCTAAATTTTCATGTTAGATTTTCAACAAAACTACAACCAAGTTTAGAACAAAATTATTTTACATTAAAAAAGCAACATTACATAGATACAGATTGAAAAGTTTAAAAAAAAACATGATTACTGATTGATTTAATAAAACTGCAATCCTTTTTAAAAATATGCTTTTATACATATCCTACATGCATAAGAACATATTGAAGATTTAAAAAAAAACAATTATTTCTTATACTTGGAAGTAAAGCAACTTCATAGTAAAGGTCAAGACTCTGAAATTTTGAAAGTGGCCAGTGGCACTCGACTCCAAAAACTTAGTGGCTACCAATGTCATTAAGTTTTGAAATACAAACTGGAGTGGGGGAGGCAGTTTTTACAACTTCCCTTTAAAAAAATAAAAAAAAAAAAGATGAATAGGATTTAAAGAGAGATATTCAATACTTTTTTTGCACATGGAAAATTTAAGTTAAAATTGGTTTCTGATTTATTTAAAAAAATAAAAATAAAAAATAAATGAATGAGAAGTCAGCAGGAACCTTCAATTTAGATGAAATAGTTTCAGTTTATAGCAAAGTCTACAAGGCAATAAGGATCAAATAGATAAAATTTCCCCTTCAAGAAAATTATTTAAAAAAAAAAATAACTTTTTGCCTTCTGTTATTTTTAATAGTTTGTATTGAGACAAACAACTAATTCTGTTTTTGGGAACTTAGGCTATTAATAGTCTTGTCTACTTCATGTTGCAAATGACAAAACATGGCAACAACGCGAAAAAGTCAAGACAATAGATTTTTGAGTTTGTTGCATTAAAAGTAATTATAAATAATTAATGAGCCTTAAAAAAATTAAAATTTAGACCAAATAGCGAGTTTTTAGCACATTAGAGTCTAAACCAATGAGGATCGAGTATTATTCTGAAGAAAAAATTTTGCATTTTTCAAGAAAAAAATTTAGAATTTTCCGAAAAAAAAAAGCCTATTTTGCATTATTTTCAATAGTTTGCATTCCAATCAACAACTAATTCCAATTATGAAAACTTGGCCACTTAAGAGTCTTGAGTACTAAAATCTCGCAAATGACCAAATATGGCGACTAAGTCAAAAATTCAGATATAAAATTTTGAATTTATAGCATGAAAAGCAATTATAAATAATAAATGACCCTTAAAAAACTAAAATTTAGACGAAATAACGAGTTTTTAGCACATTAGTCTAAACCAATGAGGATAAAATAATATTCTGAAGAAAAAATTTTGCATTTTTCAAGATAGAAATTTAGAATTTTCCGGGGGGAAAAAAAAGCCCATTTTTGCATTATTTTCAATAGTTTGCATTGCAATAAACATCTAATTCCGATTTTGAAAACTTGGCCACTTAAGAGTCTTGTGTACTAAAATCTCGCAAATGACCAAATATGGCGACTAAGTCAAAAATTCAGATATAAAATTTTGAATTTATAGCATGAAAATAATTCAAAAATAAAAAATCCCCATGAAACTACAATTTAATTGCGAATTTTTAGCACATTCGTGTCCAAAGCAATAAGGATAAAATGAAATTTTAAATGGTATAACTGTTTTCATATTTCTCAATAAAATTATTTAAAATAACCAAAAAAAAAAAACATTTTGCTTATTTTCATTAGTTTGCAGTTAAAAGAAACACCCAATTCTACTTTGTCTTTGAAAACGAAGGCGCTTAAGTATCGTCTGCTAACTTCCATCTTCTGAATGACCAAACATGGCGGCTACGTTTTACACGTAGCTGAAATGCTCGATGAAAAAACGACGATCTCCAATCGGCGCTCCCCCTCAGTGTTTATCCTGATGACACTAAGCTTCCAAAGCATCAAATTGTCTTCTCTTTTGTTGAGTTTGCGCACAATTCCTGCCTTGGAGGATAGGGAAATTTCTTCTTTTTCCTCAAAAATCGAAAAGTGTACAAGCAAAGTCAAAAAAAACGGAGTTTTTTGGAAAAAAATCGGATTTTCGGAGTAAGCAATAAAAATCGGAGAAACTCCGGGAAAAACGGAGCACTTGGCAGCTATGGTATTATATAATTTAAAAAAATTGCGGAGGTAGGGAGATAAAAGCATGACAAAAAAAACAACATAATTCCGGTATTTTTGGACATAAAATACCGGAAATACGTCCGAAAATACCGGAAATTCGGTAAAATACCGGAACACAATCAACCCTGGATTTTCCCTAGCTGTTCTCAGAATTTCATTTCTTGTAATGCTGAAACTCTATTTTTGATGTTTTTGATTGTGAATGTTGACACTCCAGTTGCCTCAGATGCTTTTTTAGAATAGCTGAATAGGTATACTTTCAATTCCTTTTTTTTTTTTTTGTTGCAGCTTTGAGAAAAGTTCTGCATGCTTTTTTTAACATTAGCACCACTTTTTTTTTAACTGAAAAGGCATGTTCAAAACTCCGACCATTACGACTAAAATGGCAAGAGCAAATAAATAAATCGACCATATAACAAAAATTTTAACAATTGGAGAAAGATTAGCTGCTTGAAAACCTCATACAAGTCCATAAAAACCAGAAGAGGAATGGCAAAATGACACCAAAAAAACCTCCTGCCAAACATTGCTGGAAAATGAACAAAGTATGTTTCTATAGCAATTAGTGATGTGGACCAGGTAAATACCCAGTGGGTAGGTAAATATTTTTTGGGTATTTACCCAAGGCCTGGGTAAATACCCAAAAACTGGGTATTTTACAAAAAAATTCAAAAAGTGAATGGGAAATTTAAAAAAAAATCTAAATATGAAATAATTGGTAAAACTGATATATACGTATGTATTACACAGTTTATAATATTTTTTATTGAAAGACTTGATGAAATTATGAAAGAAACATATTGTGAACCAAAGAATCTTTCTTTTCAATTTCATAATTGGAGAAGTATAAGCAATTCAATGATAAACTTCAGGATTTCAAAATCACAATCTAGTTTAGTGATACCCAAAACAAAAAGAAAGAAAAAAAAGGAAGCATGAGGGATGTTTGGAAGAATAAACTGAGAAGTTATTAAGACACTATGACATTATTTATTTATTTTATTGCTGTTTAAGTGATAACGTGGCAAATATAGAAACAGTTTTCACTTTAATAAGCAAAAAAAAAAAAAGAAATGAAGTCAAAATATTGTTTTCTGTTGCCTTTCTCATTTGTATTTGCTCCCCAGTACTTCATGGTGAATATTTATTCAAAATATTCTTAATACACGCAATTAGTGATGAAGGGTGGAAAGGTAAATATTTTTTGGGTATTTATCCGAAGGCAGGGTAAATCCCCTAATAATTGCGCATTTTGCAAAAAAAAAAAAAAAAAAAAAGTAGTATAAAAAGGCAATGATTTTCTTTTTAAAACTTAAACCGTAAAATGAAACATTAAAAATATAAAAAAATAATTTATCATTATAATTTTTTTAGTTAAAGGAACAATTTAGACAAAAATTTCTATGAAAGTCTATCCTAGGATGGTCTTTAAATGCGTTATTACTCAAAACTTGAAAATGTTGTTGTCTTTAAACGCGTTTTACTCAAAACTTGAAAATGTTCACTTACATCCCTTTGCTTCTCACTGCTTTAATTGATGTTTGCTTTTTTTTTTTTTTTTGTAACCAGTTAACCTTTTTACTTTTTGTAGAATGGCTTTTTATATCTGAAATTTGGCTATCAACATTGATTAGGCATATCCAACACATTAAATGTAAAGTAAAACAAACAAGGTTAAAAAAAGCACAAATTTGCCAATTACAACAGACACGTGTTTCGGCGTTACAGGGAACACCTTTTTCAATGCAAAAAGTAATGAGCTTATGGATGAAAAGACATCCGATTTTTGTCGAAACACGTGTCTGCTGTAATTGTCAAATTTGTGCTTTTTTAACGTTGTCTTACTTTACTGTTCAGCACAAAGGTATTTATTTATCACATTAAATGTGAATATCAAAAATTGTTAAGTTGTGTTTCAAACAATAATTCTTTAAATATGTGGTCGAAATACAATTTTTGGGTAAAATATAGTGTTTTGCATATGGATTATATAAATATACATAGTGGAGTACATACAGAAAAGTATTTTAGTTGAATATAAATTTTTAAAATAAATACCCGGGTAAATATCCGTTTTGGGTATTTACCCGGATATATACCCTGGGTATTTACCCCTAAAAATAAATATCCCGGTATTTTACATCACTAATAGCAATAGACATTCTACATTCTAGCTATGTGCATTTCTTTATGAAATCATTAATTCATAGAAATGATACTTTAACTCCAAAGTTATAGAACAGATGTGTTTTAAATTGTCAAACATCGGTTAAAACAAAACAAAAAAAAAAACTATTGAAATAGAAAAGAGTAATGGGAACTTTACCTCTCCTTCACTCTCAGGTAAAATTTTGCCCATTTCCAAAGACACTAGCTTCCCCAAGGCCGATTTTTTCGCTCTTAAAGCTTCTCCAATTTGTCGAACAATTTCTCCTCTCTGTGGGGCTGGAATATCAGCCCAAATTTCCCAAGCTTTTTGTGTTTCTTTGACCACACTTTCATAGTCACTTAACGAACCTTCTACTACATCAGCTATGGGCTGATTGTTTATGGGCGAGAATGAAGTAATAACCTGTAAAAGAAGCAAACACATAGGAATTAAACAAGTATAAAAAGATTTATCCAAAAAGTACAATAAGACAAACATAATGAAGAATTCATAAAAAGTAGCCGAAAACTTTGTACTGCCTAGTGAATAAAATATGACAACGTATATAAAGTACAAATTGAGAATGGAAAAAGGTTAAAAAACCAGCAAACAGCTGTTTCGGCACTCTAAAATACAAGTGCCATCATCAGTGCATTAAAAACGAAGACAGGTTCACCCGACTAAAACACAGTCGAGGCGAACAATGGAATGAGAGACGATTTCTTCAAGACGATTTTTCTAGGATGTGTCCATCACTCGTCATGCCAATACGTTTACAACTACTGTTTTCCGTAAACCCTTTGCTGTTTCTCTTCCCCCCCACAAGTTATCTGTTCATCCTCCTAAACAAAAATTGGCTGCTTTTAGATCTTTTATTTACCGTGCTTTAGCCATTTGTTCAAATTCCATTTTACTTTCATCAGAACTGAATTACCTACAAAGTATTGCAGTGGATCGGGGATTCACATCAGATATTATTGATACCATTTATAAGAAGCTATGTAGCTCAACTAACAAAAATCAAACACTTGCTCCTGTGAACTATTCGAGTTCCGTTGTCTTACCCTTTTTTCCTAAAATCAGTCTACAAATTGCCAAAATCTTAAAAAAGTTTCTTTTTTCCGTCACTTTTTCTCCTGTTAATAAATTAAAATTTTCACAGCTTAAACACCCTATTCACAACCTTGACAAATGGGGCATTTACAGAGTTTCCTGCCAGTGCAAATTGGCCTACAGTGGGCAGACTCGACGATCCCTCAAATTCCGGATAAAAGAACACGAAAATTACGTCAAAAAACAGGATCTCAAACACTCCTCTATTGCTCAACATTGTTGGTCCAGCGGTCATAATTTTATTTTTTCTTCCGCCAAAGTTATTCACGAGTGTTCGTCCATTCATGATTTAGATTTTTGGGAGTCATATTACATATGGAAAAACGCTAATTTAATCGTCAATGATTTGTCTAGCACTCCCCCCTTTTCCTAATGTTTGGAAGTCTGTTATTTGGTTTATTTTTTGTCCGTGATGTTTTCTCCTGAGTGCAACTGTCCTCTGAGTTCTGACGTAACCTTGACGTCAACGTTTCCGGTATTGCTCTCATATCTTTTACAACTCATCTCTCATTCCATTGTTCGCCTCGACTGTGTTTTAGTCGGGTGAACCTGTCTTCGTTTTTAATGCACTGATGATGGCACTTGTATTTTAGAGTGCCGAAACAGCTGTTTGCTGGTTTTTTAACCTTTTTCCATTCTCAATTTGTACTTTATATACGTTGTCATATTTTATTCATAATGAAGAATTGTTATTGTAACTTCATAAGCATGCATCCATTTTGAGAAATAATTTCAACTGAACATGTCTCACTGAAACACACATGACTATAGTTTTTTTTTGAAATGATTTAGATACATATGTGATATACGCCCCCATTTGGCGACATTCAATTTTTTGCACAAAATTATTGAAATATTTTTCTTGCCAATAAGGCTAATGTTTAAAGCATAGCATTCCTGGCGAAACTGACCTGTGTTCGGCAACCTAAAGGCAATCTTAGATCTGTTCAAACTTGTTTACTTTTTAGCAGTTCAGCGTTAGATAGATTCAATAGATTTTTTTTTATGCAATATACCTTATAGGAAAGCTTATTTTGTGTTGGTTTAAACTGAGTAGTTGTGTTTTGATGAATAAATATTAGAAAATGACAGTTTCTGCAAACTTGTCCGTTAATCCTTATATGTTATTTCTGTAGCCTGTTTTTTGTTTCTACGCAAGATTTTCCTCAATTCTTGATCGATTTCTTTGATTTACACCTTATTTTAAAGCTTATCGTGCAGGCTACTGACGAGAAATAGACCCACGGTCTAAAAATTGTTTTTTTTTAGGCAAAAAAACCTGTTTTAAAGAACCAGAATGAAGTTTTCGGTTAAATTTATAACTTTAACTTGCACTGTTACCAACAGAGCTGAATAGCTTGATCAGCCGAGTGTTCGCCTAGTAGCCAGGAGACTGCGTGTTCGGGCCCACGTCCGGACAATCTGCATCAAAAAATTAGAAAAATATCGCGCATTACATGAACAATGAACAACAAATATGAGGGATTACATAGGTAGAAATCCTCCTAGCTGTTATGAAAACTTGATGCAACACGGAGCTGAATTGATACTCAATTGTAAGGGTTTTTTTTTTTTTAAACTTTGGCTCCGGGAAGAAAATTAAAGCATAATGTAAGCAAAAACATAAGTATCAGGTTTAAGACTACATTGGAATTGTTTTTTGTTCCTTCTAATGAGTTTTTGACTCTTTGTACAAATAAAAAAAAATACTACCTCAATTTAACCGGTAATATATATATTTTTCTTATTTTTGCAAAAAAAAATAAATTAAATAGCGTATCACATTTTTACTAGATTTTAAAAGCTATGCTTAAAAAAGAACTTAGTTCAAATTATTTTGTATTTTAACCGTGCCGTTAAATGATGAACTTCTTGCCAGTTCGGGCTGTCCGACATAATAGCAAATTTACAGTAATATTACGCATTACATGTAGTACTCATAACATACAGCAGATAACACACGTAATAAAATAAATGCAGTGGGAATGCTATTTGGTGTTTTGACTCCTTTATGCAGGCTACAGTTATCATTCAAATAAGTTGACTGCTAATCGAAGGGCGTTCTGCCCTTTTTTTTTTTAAAGCTTCGACTCTGTCCAGACCACAGAGCATAATGTAAGCATAAAAAAGTATTAGATATACCTCAAGGGAATCCTTTTTGTGCAGAAAAACATTTTCATTGTATGCTGAAATGTAGATTTTTCTAATAGCAGTGTTTCGAACTTTTGTACAAATGAAAAAATACTACGCCAAATTAAAACTAGGAGTTTCAACCAGTAAATCTTTAATTATTTATTCGAATACGATATAAAACATTATAAATTATTATCAACTTCATTAGTAAGAAATCATTTTCTACTCCTCTGCTTTTGGCTGAAAAAAAAAAAAACATTTTGTCTACGTTCGAAAAATTACACCTTAAAAAAACGGACTCGGTTCAAATGGTTTTGGTTTTGAATTTTAAGTGTTCGATTAAAAGAAAAACAAGTGCGGGCTTTTAAGCTGTACAGGTTAAAGAAGCCTGCTATGGGAAATTGTTGAATTTCAAAAATAAAAAACACTTATTTTTTCAACCGAATTTATTACTTCTCTAGAATGTTTGTTTCCAATCGCTACGTGATATCTTCCTCATTATATTTTTTTTGGCAAAAAACTTTTTTACTGTGTTTTATTACGCATTCCTTCAATGAATAGCATTCGAAAAGGAAGGCACTGGTTGCTAGGTTTGTTGCAGCGTCGTACTGTTAATCAGAATGGTGCCAGTTTGAATCCATGCCACTAAATATCTCTTTAATGTCTCTTTTTTTTCCGTCAGATGCTCACATGGGTAGGACTGTATTTGCCACAACCTGTTTTTTCACATGCAAAATTACTGATTTTTCACGTGTCACTCAGCCACACTTTTAATGATATTTATACTTGCATTGAAAATACGTACAACCAAAAGGGGAACAATGATCAAATTATCACAATGTTGTATTTAACGAGATTTTGTTACTGATGTCTTCAAATTACATGCCTTCTCTTGTGCGCTTACTTTTTTCGGTTTTTCTTCATAATATTCTTTCTTTGAAATTTTTAAGGAGCGAAATGCCTTATGAAACAAATACAAAAGTGAAGACCAGCAACAGGCTCTGGGCCCAGCTAGACTGGTCCTAGTCAATTGATTCAACAAACGATTCGAAGTACAGTGCGGAGTTCCGCATGGGTCGACTAGTTAAGAGTAAAATCCAACTTGGGGTGCGTCTCGGTAAGGAGCCATTGTTTTATATGTTGTGTTTCAGCCTGAGTGTGAGGCTTTATACAATAAAAAAGTAAATTTTTCTTTTTTTAGAATTCAATAAAAAAAAACCTTTCACTTCCGAAATTTATGTTTTCACAAAATCTTGAGGGTTTCTTGTAGTTAATTTTATATTTACTGCATGTAATTTTATTTTAAAAAAATAGCACGGTTTTTTCATTTTAAAAGTTAATTCTTATCGATGCCAAGAACTATTTAGGCATATTCTGTAAACATTTCTTGGCTAGCATATTAATGCATGGTATTTTTGTGTTATTTATGTTTGCGATATTTTGTCAAGACATTTTTACTTTTCATACATCAAAATTTGAATACTTAAGCTTTTTTTGGCTGAAATAGTTATATTTTGGGGATGTTTTCCACTTTAAACATTGCATATTGAATTGTTTTGCTCTTTTTTAGTAGAGTATAAGAAAAGTTTGTGTTCGATGAAATGCACGTTGGAAAATAGCTTTTATTTTTCTTGGAATATATTTTTTTGGTGAGCTGTGATAGTATTTTGTTAATTTAAGCATTTTAAATACCTTCTAGTAATTTTTCTTTGTGTACAAAAACTTTCTAGTTTCTGGTATTTTTGAAGCAAATATTTGCAATGTTTTTTGCTGTGGTTTTATGTTGTTTTTATATATATTGTGTTCTGAAGTGCTTTGATCATGTTCTTTTATCTGAATTGTTCCTGTTGGCGCTAAAAAAGCATTGCTAAGAGCGATGTATGACATATGTCATCACATTGTGTTCTTGGTGACTTTTTTGGCGCAAACAGGAAAAAGTCGCCAAGGATGGGGTATATGAAATTAGTTCCATGATTTATTTTGAATTAACAAATATTCGTAATGTAGAGTAGACAAACTTATGATATTAAATGGAAATGCATTCACATAAATTCCAAAAAAGAATAATAAATTCTATTTTAAATTGGCATCAAATTCAAATAATTAGTTAAAAAATTATGGATAAATATTTAGAATTCCACCAAATATTCGGTTCAACTGAACATACAGTATGCAGCGCATCGCTAGTTTGAATAGTGAAAATCAAATTGGATTTTTTTTATGTCAAAAGTGCGCTTTCATCGCCAGAAATTGAAGTAGATGCTTAATAAGCTGAGATGGGGCACGTTGGTCCGCTTTTTTACTTTTAATTTTTTATCTCATCAAAAAATTTACTGAGCAGTTTTGTTTTCTACAATAAGTTTCACTAAACGCTTCTCAAAACCACAGATTTTTTTTGGAAATGTTGAATTGATAAACTTTTTTTACATTAATTTTTTAATGGAACCTATTAAAGTGGACCAACATGCCCCACAGGAGGGAGGGGGGGGGTACGTTGGACAGCGTAACTCAAACAACATTTGTTTTTAATTTAGTGATAAATACTATCAAACATTGTTCCTACTTTATTATCTTTTGTGTGTAGAGTGCAAAATATAAAGTTTAATGATCAATGTAACATACCTATTAAATTGGTTTTAATTGATAAATCATCTTTTATTTAAAAACAGCATTAAGCATTCACCATTAGTGCACAATTTTTTTTTTAAACCAAAAGAAAAATCAATTAATGAATATTCATGAGACAATGCAGATTAAAGTTAACTAAAGATGTGTTTAATGATACCCGGGAATACAAAAGCCGATACAATTTCCGAGCTTTGGAAGTATAGCACTTTTATTGAACTGGGTTTTGGAAGGATAAGTCTTTATGTTCATTTTATGCAAAGTTACATTAAGATTTGCTAGGGGAAAAGCTATTTTTCTTCATTGCATTCCGTAAAACAACTCCAAAAAGAAAAGAATCCTGTTATACTAATACCATATATTTTAAAGAAAATGTACAATAAAATTGATAGCAGGGCATTAAAGCAGGGTTTGTTGATTTAAATTGTGATTAAAATCATGATTTAAATCAAATGATTTTTTAAAAAAAATCATTGATTGAAATCAGTTGATTTGAATTAAAGTGATTTTTGTAACAAAATCATTAATTAAAATCAGTAAATTTTACTTTTATAAATTAATTTTGCATTTTTAGAATGTATTGCTCGAAATTTAACTGCACTGCATTATACTATCTTAGCTTCAACAGGCAAAACTACATAGATCCCTCTTTCCAAAGTGTGTAACAGATTTTCACTCTATTGCTTTTACTCCAAAATTACAGTTTAGAACAAAATAAAAATTTGGATTTTTTCTTATATACCACCACTAATATAGTTCAGAAAAGTAATTGTTCAACATATTATTTTACACTAAAAATGTACATGATAATGGAAACCTTATCCTTGAGCAAAGCAGAAAACAAAATGACATCTTATCTAAGCACTATAACATATTTATAAATCTTAAAATATTATTGAATAGTTAGAGAACTTATCTTAATTTTAAAAGTAAGTTCAATGGATTCATCTATTGTATGAAATATATTATGTTTATAAATGTAAAGTAATTAATATCTACAAATTTTTGAACGTTTAAAAAAAATCAAAATAATTTGATTTAAATCAAAAAAATCAGATTTAAATTTAAAAAATCAACTTTTTTGATTTAAAAAAAAAAAAATTGAAAAAGTCACGAACCCTGGCTTTAAGTTAGCATATATCTTAGAGTAACTTTGCATATGTGTGTTAGAAATGGATTAAGAGATGCCTTGGAGAAAGCAGGTCGACACAAAAAATAGCTTGAAATTAAAACATTGTTTTGCCTTGCAGAACAAACACACAGCTCTTTTAGAATATCAGATTCCAATTAAAAAGTGCAAAACTTGATGCTGTACGAAGTGTACATACGAAATCTAATCCTTAAGGTTTTTGTATTACAGGAAGTACATACGTACGCTCTACACAGACACAAATGTTACGACAAAACTCATCAAAACTAATTCGAGGATGATCAAAGAGCTTTTTGGTTGCCTGCAAGTTTAAACACAAGTATGTGCGAACATCAAGAAAAACATTAGGTTAATTAAAACATAAATTTATGTTGATATTTGAGTGATAAATTCTTTGAGGAGATAATATTTCATTTTCAGAATGTAAGGAAGTAAACAGAGCATTATCTTATGTAGTCCAAAGATTTTTTCGGATAATCTGAGTTTTCAGTAATCCGAGCCCCAATTACCTCGAATTTTTGAGACTCTACTGTACATGGAGGCGCAGAAGTTTAAACTGCTATTTCTCATTTTGAACTTGAATGCAGGTACGGCATTTGTGCTTAGCATAGCAGAATAGTTATAAAATTTTGCTATAAAGGCTTTTGACATGACAGAATAATAAACCAGGGTTAGAGAACTGTCAAAAGCTGCTATGTGTCAGAAACTTTTCCAACACTGGTTACAGAGTAATCGAAATTTAAACAGGGCTTAAAAGCAGGCCCAGATCTAAGTACTCACAGACACTGCAGTGTGTTTTACTAAGACCCAGAAGTCCATTGTACTAAAAGAGCCCGTGGCTCTCAGTGGCATGGAAATCTAGTAGGCAGTTAGGGGCCCTGCTGATTTTTTTGCAGGGGGGGGGGCCAAAATTTATAAATCATTTTTTATAACATATACGCGGAAAATTATTGGAAATTTAACAAATGTGTGGTTTTGTAGGAAGTTTATTTAACTTGAATTTTTTTTTTAAACATTTTTTTCCACCGTTTCCAACATTTTCTCGAAAAACCCAAAATTTTCTTCCCTCCTCCCTCCTACCTTTAGCTTATTCCCTAGGGGCGGGGACTTTTAGTATGTTTACTTACTAACTACCCGTAACAATATTCTGAAGTCAAAAATTATTGCATATTCAATGCACGCTACATCCCTGTTATGAGCACTCACTGATTGGATTAATATTGATTAATAGGGTGCGGTGCATAACTAATAATCACTAAATCTTGCATTACTTCCAACGATGTTTTTTATTTCACAAACACACAGTGTTTCGTTAATTTATTTACTCACTTTTCCTGAACCAGTCCATGACCCGTGGTAAACCCCGAGATTCTTCTTTGCCAAACCTAAGTCTTTCAGAAATGAATATTTGGAATCATCAATCAAGTAATTGCGGACGGGAGACACTTGCATATTTCTAAAAAATAAGACTTGCTTTACAGGAATTTTTCTTAAACTTCGAAGAGAAGCAAACATTTCTAAAAAGGAAAAATAATAATGCGTCTTTATTAAGTTGTCGAATAGTAAAGTGGAATATTCGAAAAAATGCTTTAAATTAGAAAGTCATTTAAATTCCCTACATCTACAACAAATTCCACATGTTACTAATCAAACGTTTAACTCTGATGCCAACAGTATAAACTTCATTTAAAAAATAAACTGCATTTCAACTCATTCGGCACTGCGGCGCAAAACTCAGGTGAGAAATAGAGAAATAGAGTTACTACTCTCTTCACAAAGCAGGGGCCTCCGTGGCTTGGCTTCTATGGTTGCGTTCGACGAACCTCACTGGTCGACCGATCAGTAACCGGTTACTAACCGCAGCGTTTTATGATCAACCGGTTACCGAATCGGTTGCCATTCTAAGCAGTTGATTGGTTGATTGGAGCAAGTGATGATTAGCTGTCACGTGATTAACTAACTGGACGCTACCGGTCGTGCTCGTCAAACGTAAGCTATGGTTAAAAAAAAAGCTTTGTCGGGAAGTCGTGGTGAGTGCCGAGCCAATTCATTTCTTTTGCATTGAAAAAGGCGTTCCATGTAAAGCCGAAACGCGTGTCTGCAATTATCTGCAATTTGTGCTATTTGAGTATTTATTTAACTTGATTGCATTTAGTTTGAATTTCGAAAACAGATGCAAAATAAATTTTAAAATGTTAGACAAGTTTAACACTGAGAAATTCTTAGTGAGCAATTTTTAGTGTTTTGACAGAAAAGTTATATACCAAAGGCTACAAGATTTTAAACCGTCTTTAGTGACGTTAACAATAGGAAACAGGTGGGAAGTAGGGCAACCTCCCCGGAAAAGAAGTTCGAGCAAGCAAGGGGTTCAAAGGCCTCTCCCGGATTTAAAAATCGGTTTTAGTAAAATTAAGGGAAAGGGATTAGAGAGAGATTCTCGACTGGGGGGGGGGGGATTATTTCAAAACTGAAGTCAAATTTATGCTTACCTTCGTGGCGTTAGGGGATCCGTTGACCATCCGGGAGTTTCCGATATTGAAGGGTAAAAACGCAATTTTAGGCTGTTTTGATAATGGAAGAAATTTTTAAAAGACTGAATTTTTAGCAATTAGTGGTGATCTCAGGAAAGGGGTGAAAGGTTCGGAGTTGCTCCTCTAGAAATATATCCATGTTATAATTTTTAAAATGCTAATTGAGGCTACCTTTGGAGATATTGGAGGAAAGAGGAATCTGTTCATTGCAGAATCTCCCACTGAAATGTTTTGGAATTGAAATCTTTAAAGCTCTATTTGAGGCAATCTTTGGAGAACGCCTAACGATGAAAAAGCAAAGTTTAGAGGCTGCCCCTAACAGGTTTTTGACACTGAATTTTTTTGAAATTTAACTTTAGGCTGTATGTTGGGACTTAGCAAGAGGGATAGATGTTTTGAAACCCTTTTGCTCCGAAAATTTTGACATTGTAGGGTAAAAAACTCATTTTTTGTGATGTAACAACTTATGTTCTAAGTAGGGCTGTATATGGGGCCCCAGGACTAACGAGCTTTTGAGTCACTCAGTCACTTGTTAGATTCATGCTCCAGTTAAAAAATTTTAACTCTTACATTGGTCTCCCAAAAATTTTACTCCTATTTGGTCTCATGGCAATAATACACTACTGAAAATATTGTAATTCTTATTCTGAAAATAAAGCAATAAAAGAGCACTCACCACACAATTCTTATATATTGCGTCGTTCATTGTATAGAATACTGCCGTCAGTAGGTAAAACGCAGTATCTGCAGAAATGAGTTGTTTGAGATTATTTGAAGAAACGCGTTTTGAATTTCCTATTGGGGGGGGGGGGAAGTGAAAAAGGGAAAATTAGCTGAAATACTGCGCTTTATCTTCCCTTCCCATGGCAGTAGTCGACTCCGCTACAACGCGATTCGACTTACGCGAAATGGTTATAACGAATTTTTCACGAGTAACGAATTTTAGAGCTAACGCGAATTTTTTTTCCCACAACACGAATTTTTTTGGAAGGGAGTATCAGTTTCGTTATTAGAGACTAAATACTGATTTCGTGAGTGTTATTGCATCCCTTTCAGCATCACTGACAGCCAAAGTTCCCACACCAAACTAGTCTAGTGCATTAAATAACCACTCAGCATCTTTCTTTTATTTATATTTTCATTTTAATTATAAAAAATGTTGAAATATAAATGACACCTTAATGTCACCTTCATTTAAAGTTTGTGAAGATGGAAAGAAAAAGAAGGTGTCTGATGTCTGATAAAAAATAAATAAATAAATAAAAACTCTAAAATTCTCGATATGCTTGAACAACTACAAAACTTCGACGGCAGCGCGACAAAAAGTATGAGTGAATCTTCCATACGTACAATTAAAAGTCAAAACTAAAAGATATCCGTAAAAGTTCAGAACTAAGTTTCAATATTGAAGCTTGCAGAGCAGTCTTGCAAAGTAAATATTTGGTATGCTTTAAAAAATTTGTATGCATATATTTTTTCACAACTCGAAATTCTGACTTACGCGAGAAGTCTTGGAACGCATCCCTCGCGTAAGTCGGGACTCGACTGTATATATAATATAAAGGTGACGGTGTTTCCTTGTTTCTTTGTACCCGATGGCTAAAAGACCCCATAGCACCTACAGCCCTGAAGCTTGGCACAAAAATTCGAACGTATCCGGGCCCGTGCACCTCGAAGCCGAAATTCTAAATTTCGAATTAGTTTTTTCTAATTAACTAAATAAGCTAAATTTTGGCTAATTAATGGGTAAAAAATCAGCCAACCTCCAAAAATTATATATCGTTGGAAAGGGTTTTCCTTCCCAAACAAGATGATGTTTGTTCCATTTTTCTCAATTAATTAGAATAGCAGATATAAGCAATTCTAACTGAGCCAATTTTCAAGACTTCTCTTTCAAGAAAATGCTATAACACTAGGTGCATTTTCCAGACAATTTTTTCAATTACATTCTTTTTAAACATTTTGGAGGAAGTTGCCTTTGTTACTTATGAATATTTTACTGTTATTACTTTATTTTAAATTCAATGTGCGCATGTTAATTGATTTTCTTTTTAATTAGAAAGTCGCGTGGCGAATTTAGCAATGAATTATGGAGTTTTTTGCATTTGAAAGCTACTGCAAATGTAATTTTGATGTAATTTGTTTCCCTTTAATTCAACAGATTTTCTTTAAATTTTTAGCACAGGCATCGCTGTGCGGGTACTGCTAGTAAATAATAAAAATGAATAATATTTGAATGTCAATTGAAGTAGATTTCTTTGGAAATTTTTTATGCAGTGAAATAAAATTCAAAACCAGAAAAATGATAACCAGTAACTGCAGACAAGACCTAGATGAAAATAAACTTGTAATACCCCACACGCACTTTTTTTCTAAAAAGAGAAAAAGAAAGGTAAGGGTTTGGATCTTAACCGAAAGTTTTAACCCACAAGTCGCAACCGATAAAGGACAGCATGGATTACTGTGTTTTCACAAGTAGCTGTTGGCAATTTGTTTTGTATAGAATTATTTTGAGGATGTTTAAAACATTTACCATGCTGTAATTAAAGGAAGAGGTTTTTTTCACAATTGCACAATAGAGTACTGGTGAAACAAGAGTACTGTTTACCATTGATTTCAGATGTTCTACGGGACAGATGGTTTAACTTTTTTCTGGAAATTTATTTGACACAAGTAGTTTGCAAAATAAAATATGCTTTTAGCGAATTTCAAATTAGCTAAATGCTTCACTTCGTTGACCCTATTCAATGAACTAAAAGCAGCTCCCAAATCACAGATTAAACATCGGTTAAATATTGCATTTGAACTTTTTTTCCCTTGTTAAACTAAAGAAAAAAACGATTTTTGCTTTCTTTTGGCATTTGTTTTCTTTTGAAATGCAAAGTTTCAGAAGAAGACCACCAAACCTCTCCCTCCCCCAACGCATCCGAAAATCATCTACAACTGTATTTTTACGACTTTAATTCAAAATTTTTGAATTTTAATGTTACTAAAGTCATTTTAATATTACGTTTTTAAGACTTCAGTTCCAAAAACCTTCCGCGAGAAGACTGCAAAAACTTCACCTTTTCCTAGCAATACAAAAAAATCTTAAATTACGTTTTTAGAACTTTAATATCAACATTTTTCTGGAAGAGAGTTTTGAACCTAATGCTTTCACCTAATGTCTTTGAATGGTGGCCTTCAATTGCATTTTTAGGACTTTAATTCCGAAAAACCTCCCGGGGAGAGCCTCCGAGCCCGAGCCCTTCCCTTATCATCAATGAAGATCCTCTCACTGTCCATTTTTGAAGCTTCAATATCGCAAAGTTGAGGGACAGCGCCTGACCCCATCCCTTCCCTTAACGCTACCAAAGATGGCAAACAACTGCATTTTCAAGACTCCAATTACGAACAATTTCCGGGGGAAAGTTCTGATCTCTGTTTCGACCCCTTACTTCACCAAAAAGTAACCTACAACTGCGCTTTCAAGATTTCAATTTCGAAAAATTTCTGGAGAGGAACACCCGAGTCCTTTTTTTTTCATCCTTCAATATCATTGAAAGATCGTCGAAAACTATGTTTTCAGAACTTCTACGTTGAAACATTTCTGGGAAAAAATTCTGAACCCCTTGTTTTTTTCTACGTTATTAAAGGCGGCATATAATTGCTGCGTTTTTAGAACTTCAATTCCGATAATTTCCGGGGAAAACCCTCAAACGCCCTCACTTTTAGCATTATTTATAGTTATCTAAAATCGCGTTTTTGAACTCTAATCTCAAAACACGATTGGGGAGACTTTCTGAATCTGATCCTTGTACTTCAAGACGCCAAAGATGCAAACGATTGTATTTTCGAAAATTACCCTTAAACTTCAAAAAATTTTCGGAAAGAGACCTCTCTATACATATATAAACCTCCTTTCCGCCAATTAACCACCAAAGAGCATCTAAAAATATGTTCCTAATAAACAGTTTCGTGGGAGGAGACGCAAACTCTCCTACGAATACGCAAATACTAAACAGCTCAATTAACAAAAAAATCCATAACTATCTTCAAGTTTTATTTACAAATGCAATTTTTGTATTTCATTATGTTCGGTAAGAAAACTGGTAAAAAGAGATGCCATCTTGACACTGTAACCTTTCCTTTATAAGGAGAAGGTACAATTGAGGACCTAAATGGCTACTGAAAAAACTTCACGAGACCTCAAACGAATAAAAAGTTAAAGGATTTAATTTGGATAATGGATCCGGTATACTAATAGAAATTCTTCTTTTTTTTTTCAATTCTTTATTCTTGTGATACTCGAAACACTTTTAATTTTCATTCAAACTATTTGAATAAGTAAATTAAAAAAAAAAAAAAAAAAAAAAAAAAAAAAAAAAAAAAAAAAAAAACGAGTCATCATGCTTTAGTTATTTTTGTTTCTTTTTTTTTCATTAGTATCACCCCCCCCCCCCCATAATAAATTAATCATTCGTTCCTCCCAACAGAATCGTCGAGAAATTTTCATGTAGTACGCCATCAGCTAATGAATATTAATCTATATCATTTTTATAGTCATGGTTAAAATTATTGAAGAAAACTTTTGGATTCATCTCATACCACCTAATATAGTTTGTGTGAAAATATTTTTTCTATCGCATTTGATGCATTGAAGATTCGGAAATGTAGCAAGTGGTCCTCAGTGGTGAAAAGGTTGAGAACCACTGCTCCAGGAGGAGAAGGGAAAAAAAATTCAAGTGAGACGTCAAAATCCCCCCTTAACACGATCAAAGGTGAAAAAGAGCCTATAACTGCTTTGTTAGTCCTTTAGGTTAGGGTGGAGTCCCTACTCTAGGTTGGGGGGGGGGATCTCATTGCCTCTCTCTAAGGTTATTTAAAAAATTCGGGGCAGTTAGAAGAGGTGTATTGAGCATTATTAATAGTTCCTCCGACCAAAGTCGTTCTATAAAATGACAGCACCCGGGACTTACATTTTCAGATCCCCCCCCCCCACACATAAAGAATGGTAGGCGCATAATGGAAAAGTACTAAACATTTTTGTACTAATTATAATATTCTTGAACATGTAATCTGAAATTTATGTGTGTCATAAAAGACAGGAATTGAATCTAATACATTGGCATTTTTAAAACTGTTTTTAATGTATTTTTTAAAGAATAATATTGAAAAACAAATAAATTGTACTGAAGTGAGAGCTTACTTCATGGTGTCCTCCCATATCTTCACGCTGATCGCTCCGCTCGAATCCTCTCCGGACGGTCCTGACACCGACCAGCGTGAATTCAGAAAGAGTATTTGCAATTGCTGGAAATTTGTGCACTGAAATGAGTCCTGGCTTAGTGACAATTCAGTCAAGTAGATGCATTACGCTTCTTATTATCCTTGAGTGTTTTCTTACAACATTCGTTTATTCACTTTTTATATGTGTTCGCAATAAATTCTCGAAATCAACGTTTTTTTGCATAAAATTATGAGGTATGGCTACGAAACAAGTATGCTTGGGATCCTTATTTTGAGAAATTTTTAATACCGGTACTACAGCACATAGGAAAAAAAAAAATAATAAAACTGAACATCGGTATTACAATTATTAACTTCAACAGCTTCTGAGCCTTGACCCTTCTCCTAGCGCCATCAAAGATAACTTAAAGTGCATTTTTAAGACTTCAACAAATTTACATAGGAAAAGTCTAATCCCCTACTATTCCCCATCGTTATTTTCAAGTCTACCTACAAACTCATTTCCAGGGCTTCAATTTTCAAATATTTTCTCGAAATATAGCCTAAAATTCGAGTTTGAAAACCTCAGAACCAAAGTTGTTCTAACCACAGCCCTTGAACTGAATTTCTCCGAACGCCAAAGATAGTTTAATAGGTGCTTGCAGGATTTCAATTTAAAAAATATTCCGTCGGAAGACATCCGAACCTCCACCCTTTCCCTCACGTTACTGTTTAATAAGGCTTAAATTGCGATTAAAAGATTTCCATTTTGAAAAGTTTTATTAAATACATCCTCTCCCTCACCAAAGTTCCATTGGTGAGGGAGGATAAGGACCAGATCCCGAAAAATCCTTTAAACTCAAAACATTTCCCTGAAGGACATTGTTATGACATAATGACATCCTGATGCATGGATGAGATAATTAACTTTTTTTTTTGCGTAAATTTTGGCACACTGGATGGAATTCAGCTCATTTGTGAATATAAGTTCTGATGGCAGTATCCCGCACTTCCTTTGTTGGGAAAGAATGTCCAAGTACCTCCCTTTTATGAATTATGTACATAATAAGATTTAGACAAATCAGTAGGAAAGATTTTTTTTAAAGAAAAAAGATCTTAATTGTTTTCAAGGATTTGTGTGTTATTATTTGTATTCAAACATTTTTCAAGTTCTGTTTTATAAAAAAAATTATTTATTTACATTCTACTTCGGAGGCAAATTTCAAATTTTACAAAAATCACAGTGTATGTATGGCAAATTCGTTTTAAACTGACTATGAGTCACAATGAAAATGATGAGAAAATCTGCTGAGAACTAGTTGAGAGATCGATTCAAAGAAATCCCTTCTAATGTGTTCCTGATTAAAACTTATGTTCTAAAAACGCATAAGAATATATACACATCGCAAACACAGACTTCGTATTTCAACAGCAATTTTTCTTTTTTGTTCCTTCTTTCTTCACAGTGAGTTTTATTGTATTATTAGGCAGATTAACAATTGGCGGCAGCGAAGTTGCTGCGCCAGTTTTAGCAGTCTCAGTAGCTTCTTGATGCTCACAGTCAATCATCTTAGAAGATTCTGCGCTTATTTCTTGAGTATTGAAAAGGGGAGAAGAACTCGAGATGATTCCTTTTCTGAAGAGTATCTCGCGTATCAGACTCTCAAAAATCTACAAAAGAAAGTTGGTA